>NC_092049.1:40932485-41233556 GCF_003086295.3 Arachis hypogaea | reverse complement strand
ATCTTTCATATACTTCTATGTTGATCTCTTTTATACTTTACTTGTTTATATTACATAGTCGGTTCTTTAATTTCTTCATTAGTTCAATCATTACAATTTTGCATGTTCTTTTATTGCTTTATGTGTTCATTTCTTCATTGACAACCCCTTGATCACTACAACCGGATTTGCACACTCATTGTTCTAAAAGTACTCTTTGGGAGACAACTCAGGAGTCAAATACTCTCGATATTGAATTAGTTTTGAATTGTGACACATCTTGTGAATTTCCAATTTGATCGGTGGCCAACTTGTTGGGTTAGGACTATACTTGTGGTGTTTATGTATCAATCAAAAAGCTTGAAAATAAAACACTTAGAAGTCAAGGCTAGGCTCAAAGTGCAAAAGCACTCCCTCAAAGCTCAAGGTTCTGAGCATCAATGATTAGAGAGTCAAGAAAAGAAACAAAAGAGCTTTATGAAATCCTCTAATTAAATGCTTGTGGTGCTTATGTATCAAGTGGTAATACTTGAAAACAAAGCATTTAGAAGTCGTAGCTTTGTTATCAACTCATGGGGCAAAGCACCCAAAAGGAGAAGCTAATAAGAAAATCAAAAGCTTGTTTCAAGGAAGAAATATAAGAGAAAGATTTCATAAATTGAGCTAGTTAGAAGCATCAATCATTTACATCTCTTTTGTGATTGTAGCATGCTTAGAAAACTAGCTAACCATGAACATTGAGTTGCTATTCTTCTTATCTTGGATTGTCAATCTTTATTGCATGATTCTTTTCTTGCTTGAGGACAAGCAAAGTTTAAGTTTGGTGTTGTGATGACATGTCACCATGTCATGTTTTTCTATGCTTATTCATACAAGAAATTGATGATTTGTGCTTGAATAATGAATGCTTTTGTACTTAAATGGTATATTTCCTTGATCTTTTGATTTTATAAATTTTGTAGGAAATAAGAAGAAAAAGAAGCAAAAAGCACAAAATAAGCTAAAAAGGAGAAAAAAAGAGCTTTGGGGCACACTTTGAAGTTGGAGCACACTTTGGAGGCTTAGGCCACGCTTTTAAAAGCGTGGCCCATGACCAAATTAAAGGAGATTGGCAATCAGCACTCAAAGCTCCGCTCTTGCCAAGAGCTGAGTGCTATAAGAGTTCAAAATGAGCTTGGAAGCCAAATTTTCGCTAAGTTAAAATCTGGGCACTCATAGCATGACCATGCCTCCTTCCAAGGGCTATAACTTGAGCTACAGATGTCCGATTGATGTGCTTTCAATTGCGTTGGAAAGCTGACATTCAGAGCTTTCCAACAATATATGGAAATCCATATTTGGCATGAAATTAAGGCACGAATGAAATGCATCTTTAAGGACCAAAAATAAGCAAAAATGGGCACAAATGCATTCACTAGGATTCGAAGAGGGAGACCAAGGGAAGCCCATCAAAGTAGCGCTCACTTGGAGAGCGCTCCGCTCTTGGAGAGAGAATTGTCGTGCTCTCTTCATGAAAATTCAAGGAAAATTGCTCTCCAAATGCTATCACAAGGCTTGAACACGGATACCTCACCAAGGAAGCAAGGATGCTACGCTCTTGGGGAGAGCAGAGCGCTACTTTCCCACACTCCTTGATGCATGCACGCACAGCTTGACACGGCCAGGAAGAAGTGGTGTGCACAAGACATGCCAAGACAAGGCAATGCTCCGCTCCCCACAAGAGCAGAGCGCTACCCTGATGCACACAAGCCTGGCACGCAACAAAGGGCCAAGGACATAAGCCACAATGCTCCGCTCTCACCAGGAGCAGAGCACTCCACTGGGAGCAAACACCCATGGGCCAAAATTCAATTAAAAATTCCATTTGAACACAATTCTTCATTAATTGAACCAAGGCCATCCAGACCCACTCTTCCTCAAATCCAAAGCAAGTTAAGCCTATTATCGTCACTCAAAGGCACAAGGATCAATTAGATTAGGATTTTCATTTAAATTGTAATTTATTTTTAATTTCAATTTTATTTTATTTTTTATTTTGTAAAAAAGCCTATATAAAGGCATCATTCTCATTTCAAGGAAAAAGAGGTCAACTCCATTAAAGAGCATTTGAGGCTAGCTCCATTAGAGAGTATAGAGGCCAGTTCTACTAGAGAGCACTAGGGGGAATTAGGATTGAGAGCTGAGTTCTCTCCTCCTTGTTCTTGATTTTGCATTTCTTACTTTTTGTTTGAAATCTTGGGTGGAGAATTGAAGAAATTCTGTTTCAATTCTCACCTTGAATTCTCTCTTGTTCTCTTACTGCATAATTCAAATTTCATTTGCTGTTTTAAATCTTCTTCTTCTGCAACTTTAGCTTTTCTGTTTTGGATCTTGAATTGAGGTTGAAGAGCTCCATTGATTTAAATTCTGAGAATCATCTTCCCCTCTTCCTCTCAATTGATCTAAGGATTGGGTTTTAATCTTCTCTGCTATTTTTAAACCTCATTTTCTTCTGCGAATTGCTTTCTGTTCGATCAAGAGAGAATTGAGATCCAGATCTGCTTCCTAAGCTCATTGCTTTTCTTAGATCTTCAAATTCTCTTTTAAATTTTACAATTGAGCTAAGTTTCTTTCTGCTTTGTTTCTTCAAATAATTTTCCGTCTCTATTTAAATTGCTGCATCTTATTTCATCTTTCCACTTCTCTGATTGATTACACTTTGCACTCTCTTGTTTCAATTCTGTTTTAATTTCCAGCACCCAATTTCCTTTATTCTTCCTGCAATTTAAATTTCCAGTTGCTTGATCTATTACTTTCTTTAATTTCCAGCACCCAATTCCCTTTACATTTGATGCAATTTACATTTCTTGTCATTTAAGTTTCTACAATTTACTTTTCTTGCTCTTTAAGTTTCTGTCCAATTTACTTTCTGCACTTTAATTTTTCTTGTCATTTACTTTCTGCTGCATCAATTAACACAATTCACTCAACGTTAGCTTGACTAAACTAATCACCCACTAAAGTTGCTTGATCCATCAATCCCTGTGGGATCGACCTCACTCTAAGTGAGTTTTACTACTTGATGCGACCCGGTATACTTGCCGGTGAGTTTTAGATGTTGGAATTTGTTTCCAAAATACCCATCAAATTTTTGGCGCCGTTGCCGGGATATTGATTAGATCAACAATGATTAAGTGGGTAAGAAGTCTAGATCAAGCATTTTCTTTGTTTTTGTTCTCTGTTTTAAATTGATAGCAAGGTGTTTGAGCTATTGCCTCACTAAGAATATCTTTCTCTGTGATATGAATTTCAAATTTCATTGATGTTTACAAAATACAAATGGAGTTCAACTTATCTTATGGTCAAACAAAATTTTATGGGATATCACCCACCATCACCAATCTCTAATGGTGGTTGGGAATGTCACCAAGAGAATACACATTCTAAGCACTCCAATTCATGGAGATTTGCTTCAGAGACACAAGATGAGCAAGAGAATCATATGGGATACTTTCCACCACCACAAAATGATTCAAGTCATTATTCTAACGGTTGCTGGGAGTATCACCAAGGAATGAAAGAGCATCCACCCTCACGTCCCAGTTTCTCATTTGAAAGCTCTTCATCACTTGATTATGCCTCAACACAAAGTTTCCTCCAAAATCCATACAAGTCATCCCATCAATCACACAACTCATTCCATACCCTCAACACAACTTTACCACAACACATCCATGTCCCCAAAATTACTCTCAACCTTTATCTCTTGAACCAGCAGATGAAGATTACCTTCAATGGTCCAAAGAACCCTTAGAAAGCCAATGCCAAGCCATTGAAATACATATAAAACTCGTGGAAAGATACACACAATCCCAATCCTAGAAAGAAATCATCTTCAAGAAGATGAATGGGCCCTTAGAGCAAACAAGGGGGAACTTAGAACCATCAAACAGTGAGGATGAAGACCAATTTGTGAGTGAGGAAGTGGAAAGACAAGAACAAAAGGTCCCTGTTACAAGTGAAATTGCAATAAAGGATGAGGGACATGAGCCAAGGATTTTACAATCACAAAAGCTACTTGAGGTAACAATGAAACATAAAGATTCGAATTCACACTCAAGTGAATTAAAGAAGAAAGAGGAAAGGCTTAGGGAACCACCAATACAAGAGGCTCTTGATGAAAAGAAGACTCCAACAATCACACAACCACCAAGACTTGGATTCAAGAAAGTGAAGGCAATTAACAAAAGCACCAAGAAGAGGATTATGACCAAGCTACCAAGGACAATATTCATGAAGAATAAAGGGTCAACCACAAGCAATCCAACCCCTGGACCATTAGCAAGCAAGTTCAATCAAGCCATGTACAAAAGAAAGCTTGCTGATAGGAAACCAAGAAAGGGGACAATAGCTGAAACCTCTCCCCCCTTGAGGTCATTCCTATTAACAAATTGGAAGAAGAGGAAAAAAGTGAAGAACAGGTAGACCGTAGGTACATTTCTTTCTTTGCTTTGTTTAAATTCAATAAATTGGCATATGGTTACATTCTAAGTTTGGTGTTGCCATGCAACACTTTGTTTTCAATCCCCCTGGATGATTGCATCAATTTTAAAGTGTCACACTAAGATTCTAAGTTTGGTGTGCCACTTAATTTTCTATGCAAGTCATTCAAGCAACACTACTTGTATGCATAATCATAATGCCTCTGCAGTTTTATTTTTCTCTTTTGATTTGAAACTTTTTCATTCTACTTGCTTTAGTCATTTTTCTATCTTTAATTGCTTTCATTTAATTTGCTGTTTAACTGTTCTTGTTAATACTTCACCAAGACATCCTTATTCATGACAGATTCTTCACTTGGTGATTGTATTTAACATATAACAGTTTTTCTTTTTTTGTTTAGTTTTAATTCAAATAAATTGACATATGATTGCATTCTAAGTTTGGTGTTGCTATGCAACAAAATTTGATTCCAATTCTTACAAGATACTTGCATTAATTCCAAGTGAAAGTGTCACACTAAGTTTGGTGTGCCACTTATCTTTTATGCAATGTATTGTGCTCACCTTCTTATGTTTGCAATCAAAATGTCTCTGTCTCTTGTGCCTTGATTGTTATCTTTAATTTTGCTTGCTTAAACCACATGTGCTACTAACATTTCATTGTATAAGACACTCATGATCCATCTTAGCCCCATAGCCATTGTTCTAATTGTTGCTTGAGGATGAGCAAGCATTATGAGTTTGGCAAGGGAAATGGAAGAATAAGAGGAAAATGACAACAATAGAGAAGATGAACTACAAGGTTATAAAGTTCCTTTTCCTCTCATTTGTTTCCAGCACTTTAAATTGCATGATTGTCTTTATATTCTCTGTATGCATGTGTGGTATGAATAAGCATAGCTTGAATTTTGATTTGTAACTTTTTGCTGTGGCATTATGACTACCAACTTGAGTTTTGTGAGTTCAAAAGCAATAAAGCATCATGATCATAAACAAACAAGGAATTAAAGAAGAACTTAGCATGTGCATACAAGTATTGGAAAGCTAGTATGATTAATTATTTCTCAATTGCAATGGATTTTATTTAATTGAAGTTTTCATCTATGATCAATTGAAGTTTTCATCTCAAGGGCAAGGAGTCCACAACCGAAAGCTTTGAGTGAAGTTTCTCCCTCCGGAGATGCTACTTTGACTAAGACCCTCAGTGAAATGACAATCTTGTTGCGACAAATCACCCAAAGGCAACAAATTCCTCAAGCTTTTATAAATGCTCCACCTCAACCTCCACGGATCGAAGGACCATCAAGGATATGTGGTGTTTGTACTTATAATACTCATTACACCAATGAGTGCCCTCAACTCCAAGAGGACACTACATTGGCGGTAGCCAACCCTTATCCATAAAGACCAAATTACAATCAAGGATCCTACTAACATGGAGACAATCAAAACCAAGGGTGGAAGGATAATTCAAACCAAAGGTGGAACCAAGCTCCTCAAGCTCATCCCAACCAAAACGCTCAAGTCTACTATCATCAATATCCCCAAGGTCAACCACAATACCAACAACCCCCACAATCCCAACCTCAAGCGAAATACCAACACCCCCATAGTAGGCCTAGCCGTCCTCAAGTTAACCAAGCCCTTCCCCCCAATCAACCTCACATGAATGACACAATTCTCACCTTCATGCAAGAGCAATGAGAGTTCCATAAGAAACAAGAGGCATATATGGCTATGATAGCCGACGCCCTTTCCCGTTTAACTCTCCCTCCTCAAACCGCACAAAAAACCCAACAAGTTTCAACCTCAAGTAGTTTACCCTCCCAACCTCAACCCAACCCTAAGGGTAGAATTAATGCCATTACCCTTTGGAGCGGCACTAAACTTGATAAGAATGTTATTATGCCTACAAAGTTGAGTGAAGAAATAAACAATGAAGAGGTTGGAGATGAAGTGGAGGTGATGAGGGATGAAGATGAAGATGTTGACAAAATCGAGGAAGTACCACCCAAGGTCAAGGAGCTGAAGAGAAATACCTTGCTTGAAGAGCCTTTGCCCATTCCATTCCCAACTTTAGCCAAGAAGGCCAAGAAACAAGAAGAGCTCGACCCCAATATGGTGGAAGTTTTTAAGAAGGTTGAAGTCACCGCCCCCCTCTTCCAAGCCATTCAATAAGTGCCCAAATATACCAAGTTCCTTAAAGACGTTTTCACTCACAAAGACAAACTTGGCAACCTTAATACAAAGCCGGTAGATGATTCTATCTCCTCTTTACTTCCTGAAAAATGCAATGATCCCGGCCCATGTTTGGTCACTTGCTTAATTGGTGGGATGAAATTCATGGATTGTATGTGTGATCTGAGGGCGTGTGTAAGCATTATGCCAATCTCCATTTATGAAAGATTAAATTTGTCACCCCTAAAGAGGTCCGGGGCGAGGTTTGTGCTAGCCAATAAAAGTATTGTGTCAGTTGTGGGGATTGCAGAGAATGTGCTAGTTAATATTCAAGGATTGCTCTTTCCAGTTGATTTTCACATTTTAGAGACTCTACCCATTGACTCTAACAAGCCGTCATCCATACTCCTTGGAAGGCCATTCCTAAAGACGGCCCGTTTCAAGCTAGATGCACATTCGGGAGTCTATTCTTTCGAGTCAGATGGCAAGTTGGTCAAGTTCACTTTGGAGGAGTCCAACAAGCCCGTTCTTGAAGCTTATTCTATTTTTGGGTGCGACATCATTGAAGATCAAGTGATTGAGGATGGGAAGGATCAAGAAAAAGAGGATGTTGTCAAGAAGTCAAATTCAAAGGATCACACTCAACCCAAGAATGCCAAGGAGTTGGAGATTTTCCTCCTTGGTGAAGTTTCCAAGTGACAAATGAAGCCATGCAAGTCCAACTTACGACTCTAAACCAAAGTGCTCGGTGGGAGACACCCCACCATGGTAACCTTGTTCCAATTTTAACCCTTATTTATAGCCTTTTGAATTATTTGCTTTCTTGTGATATAATGAGTAGTTTAGGTTTGGTTTGATGATTTTGAGTTGAATAAGTTAAATTACTTGTGGACCATGAAATTGTGCTTGTTTGAATGATTTGGGGTTGGTATGTTGATATGCTAAGGTTAGGAACCGTAGTTTTGAAGAGAAAAGAATTTTCTTAAACAGGGCACATGTGCGTACATACCAACCTGTGCGTGCGCACAAAATTGTGTTTTTTGCCACCTGTGCGGCCGCACGTACATGTGCGTCCGCACACAACTTAATGTGCCCTCTGGTCGCAACGCCAGCACAACTTGTGCGTGCGTGCTGCCATGTTTTCTCTGATCTGTGCGTGCGCACAGTTGCGTGCGTACGCACACAACCCCTCTCATACTTCATCTGTGCGGCCGCACAGACGTATGCGCCAGCACGCAACTTGATAGCCACTCTGATGGGACCGAGGGAATGGCTTGCGCGCGTGAACAACCTCCCCCATTTCTAACCCATGTGCGTGCGCACGGACTTGTGTGCGCATGCACACATGCCTCTGTCCCCAAGTATGAAAAAAAAGCCTGTATGTGCAGTCTCACGTCTTTATGCGTCCCCACATCCTTATGTAACCTCTCTGGTCGTAGCGATCGCACGCTGTGTGCGTTCGCAACCTTTCTTAGTTGCGCTCTCTGTGCGTCCGCACAGGCCCCTGTGCACCCGCACACGATGCGTTCTGGGCAATAACAGGGCAACCTGCCCTGTTGAGAGGCAGCCTTCTTCTTTTCTTTTTTCTTCTTTGCTGCTATCCCTCCCTCTTGTCTGCCCAGCCCCGCCGGTCCCGGCCACCGCCGCCATCAGCTCACCGCCGGTGACCTCTCTCTCTCTCTCTCTTTCTCTCTTTCTCTCTTTCTCTTACTTCTCTTCTCTTTTCTTTCTTTCTTCCTTTTCCTTCCCTTTTTCTCTATCCTCCACCGGTGAGTCCTCTCTTCCGGTGCTTCTTTTTCTGGCGAACCCAAACGCCATGATTTCGCAGTGGCTATAAGGAGTGCCATTGTTCCTCCCTCATTCTTGTTCTTTTCAACCTTTATATCTTAGGTTCTTGATTTTTCTTCCTATTTATGTTAATATTTTTGCAATTACTTTCATTTCCTTTATGTTGCTTAGATTTCATTAGTTGCTTTCTTTATTGTTTTTTTTGTATTACAAGGTGTTGTTGCTTGATTGTTGGGATAGTTATGATCAAATTTGAGCTTAATTGTGATAAACTTGCACATTGCATACTACATATTCGATAAAATGCCTCAATGAACATTTTATTTGATTCATATGACTTGGCCATCATATGTGTTCAATTTCTCTCTTGTTAGGCATATTGTATGAATGGTGCAACTTATATTATGACTTTTGATGGTGGAAAATTTAAACCACCAATGCATTTCCTTGTTTGTTGATGTGAAATTTTGATTGTAAATGCATTGTGTTGATGTAATCTAGATTTCATTGTTCATCTTGGAATTTCAATTGAGTAACCACTCTACGAATGTTCAACTTTTAATGATGTCTTGATCAAACATCTCTTGGGCTTCCAATTAAGAACATTATATGTGTGATTACCACTTCTTGAGGATGAACAATGGATAATTTCCTTTTTGGTGCTTGTTTGAAGTTGTTTGCATTTTTTTGCTTTATATTTGCAACTTGAGCACTAAATCGTGAAGCTTTGAGCTGTAAATTGCCTTAAGGGTGTGATTGCTGTGATATTCGGCCGGTGTGTGTGTTCCAACCGCACGCATCATTAGAATATACACACCATGTTTCTTGTAAAAATCACACCACTTCTATAAGCTCTTTTAACATTGTTAGTGCTTCCTCAATGATTTTACTTTATTATTGCCCTATAATCTCGAAGCAATTTTCTTTGTATTTTTAGGATGAGAAAGAAGGGTAAGACACCGGTTACTTCGCCGGTTAAGCAAACTACTGCTCGCCCTCCTGATATTTGGTGGGATCGTCAAGGTCATAGACCGGATACCTTGGTTAATCAGAGAGTCGACTATCAATACAAGGCTATTAAGAAGCGTACAATCCATTGGGAGCGGCCGTTGAAGGCTCCAAGCCAATACAAGGCGACGATTCACCAAAGGATCACCTCGCTTCATTGGGAGTTTCTCGAGCAAGAACCCATTGAAGTCAATGAGACTATGGTGCGGGAATTTTATGCAAACTACCAAGCTTGGGAAGCGAAGTCAGTCTTCCTCCAGGGAAAAATGTTGGATACATCCAATCACGATCTAGAAGCTATTCTAGACATCCCCCACATTCCACTTGAGAAGGATGAATATTCCAAGATAAAGGTGGATGTCTTCAAAGGAAGAGTATTTTTGACTCCCATTCTTGAGAGAATAGGCCGTCCTGGTGCTTCTTGGGAGTATAGCAAAGGGAGGAATTCTGTTTCCACTAGTATTGCATACTTTGATTTGAATGCTGAAGCACGTATATGGCATCAGATTGTGGCAGACTACGTCATCCCGAGCACCCACACTACCCATGTGAGATTTAGAACTGCTTTGCTACTTTGGGCTATTATACAAGGGAGGCATATACCCATCTTGCCTTTGTTGCGCAAATCGATTTGGAAATTAATTGAGAAGAAGAATATCAACATTCTATTTCCGTCGATGGTGATGCGCTTAGCAAACGTAGCGGGGGTAGAGAGGTGACCAACGGACATTATGTTCCGGACTCCTAGAGGCAACAAATTCTTTCCGAGGGGTGATCTGGAAAGATCGACGAACTTTACACCCTCCAAGAGGAAGACACCCACAGCACTACCATCAACTCTACCAACTTCATCACCTGCTTTACCCTTTCTCCGACCTCTTCCGGATTTATTCCAAGACATCTTGCACGATATCCACCATATGGAGCATGTGGAGCACAAATTTTTTGAGTGGATAGCCACAAAGCTAGAAGGAAGAGACCCCGGCCTGATTCCTAGAGCTTCATCCGAGCTAGCTAGGGAGGAGCATGATGCAATTGACCATCCCACTCATGAGTCCACTAACTGAAGGTGGCCCCTCTTTATCCTCTCGAATCGTGAGCATGCACGGAGGACCGTTCACAAATTAAGTGTGGGGAAGGATCGATGACTTCAAGGGGGGTAAAAATTTCTCTCTTAAAGACACTTTACAATGTTTCTTGTAGTACTTTTTCTTCATTTTGAGTAGCTTTATTTCCATTGCATCTTGTTTGGTTTGCTATAAATATTTCTTTATCATTTATGGATATTTAGTAGTTAATATTTGCATGTTGCATGATAGAACGAATAAGTTGGTGAAATACCAAGGAATTTCCATGAAATTTTCTTTTTAAGGGCATACCATTGATTGAATTGAAGAAAATTTGTTTACCAACTTGCTTGGAGTATTTTGTTCGTAGAACATGGAAACGAGCTAGAGCAACATACCTTGTGAGATTTGCGCTTTAATAGATGGTTGCACTTTTCAGCCATAATGTTGTTCTTGTGTGTGATTATACTCCTTTTTTATTATGATCATTGATTTGCATGATTCTTTATGTCCTGTATTTGTGTTTGGATGCATTTATCATGATTGAGGCCATCTTTGATGATAAACTCACTAACCTATATGGCCAACCCTTGCATTCACCTTTGTGAACCCCCTTTGAGCCTATGAATTCCCTTTTGTTCTGATGATAGCACATTACTCCCCTTAAGCAGAAAACCATTGATGTCCCTAAATTACTCTTTGATTAGCTTGGGTGGATTAATGTGTAAATTCTAAGTGTGGGGGAATTTCGGGAAGCATTGGTGATAAAGGCATGAACTCTTTGTGAAAAGAATTTTTGGGCAATTAGGTAATGCTCATGCATTTCACTAATTAAAACATATGCATTCATAGTTCAAAAAAAAAACAAAAACAAAAAAAAACTTGTGCATAACAAAGTATGAATAAAAAGAGTAAATAAAGGATGCATATGCCATGTTTGAAAAGAAAATGCATGAGTAAAGTGAGATAGAAAAAAAATGAAAATGGGTAGAAAGGTTGTATTGTTATGTGTACATAGGTGATGTAGGATTAGGTGGACACTCAAGCTAATCAAAGAACTAATTCTTTAAGTCCACTTAACTATATTTCATCCTACCTAACCCTAGCCCCATTACATCCTTATAAAGACCTCATAATACTTGTTATTCATGCATTAAATACTAGTTGATTGTTACATGACTTGCAAGTCCTTGAAAAGCATGATAAAAGGGGAATTGAGTGGTTAAACCCTAAACACTGAGCGAATTGAGTGGATACACATCCGGTGAGGGGTTCGATCGCTCAATTCTATGTTCTTACGCCTCATATTGCATCTTCTTGCAAGTTGTTTGATTGGATAGTTTTGATAACTTCAATTCAACTCTTTGGACATTGATCTTAATGCATGAACTCTTTGCATTGGCCCTATAGTTTCTTGTGATGGATTGGAATTTCATGGTTTGTTTCTACCAACTCTCATCATAGTACATATTGATGATTAGTCTTAGGATAGTTGCATACATTTAAGTAGTATATAGCATAAGTCATTTTCCTTTCATATATCTCCTTTGTGTATGTTTAGCATGAGAACATGCTAGTGTTTAAGTGTGGAGGAATTGATGAATCCATATTTGATGATGATTTTTGGTTAAAATTAGATGGATTTTCATCATATAAACTTGCACTTATTCCCTTGAATAGCATGCTTTTGAACTTTCCTTCCAAATTGTGCTTTATTATGAAAATGTGCTCTTTTGTGCTTAATTTAATCTATTTTATTCCGTTTGCCTTCCATTTGATGCCTTGATGTTGTTTGTGAGTGATTCCAGGTGTATAAGGTAGGAATGGGTTGGAGAAAATAGAATAAGAGCATGCAAAGTGGAGGAAACATGAAGAATCAAAGGAGATGAGCTCAGAGACGTGTGCGTGTGCATGACTACCTGTGCGTACGCACAGCTGCCCAATCAGAGTGCGTGGATTGCTTCGAGTGCATCACGTGTCCATTCAAGCATAACCTAGTGTGCGTGGGCACGGCCACTTGTGCGTACGCACAGGACGAGATTTTTCGCGAGGTGTGCGGACGCACGCATCTGTGCGTCCGCACAGGTGTCTGCACATGACTTCAATAAAATAAAATGTGACTCACGATTTGGGGGCTTTGGAGGCCCATTTCTGCAGCATTCTAGCTCATATTGGAGGGAAAAGGAGGGACATAACATATCATATCATTAGGGTAGTTTTAAGAGTAGTAGTAGGAAGCTTTAGTTAGTTTTTCTCTAAGTTTTTCATCATCTCTATTAGGGTTTATATTAGGGTTTTACATTCAAGTGCCATTTTCATTTTTGATCTTGGATTTTGCTAGCTTTCATTGTAAGTATTCTCTTGTTATTACTCTTTATAGTTACATTGTCATTACTTTTTCTTCTAATTCAAGTTATAGTTCAATTTTACTTCTCTCTTGCAATTTTAATTTCTTGTTGATGAATTTGATGTTTGACATTTGTTTCATGCTTTCTTATGCTATTCTTGTTGATTGAGATCAATTGTTGCTTTTAGTTTCAAGCCTTTTCTTATTTTCTCTATGTTTAAGTTTTTTGCCCACCAAGTGTTTGACAAAATATTAAACATGGTTTTAGGCTAAATTTTTTGTTCTTGGCTTGGGTAAAATTGAGCAATTGGGTTTCTAGAGTTGGAATGTCCAACATTTAGTTTCAATTCTTGGATTGTTAGTTGTTCTTGTTCCCACTAACGCTAATTTGTTGCTAAACCAATTAGCAAGCAATTTAGGATTTGTGGGTTGGGAACACTTATGCTCATTTAACTTACCTTCCGATGTGAAGATTGATCAAGTGAGATTAATCCATCATAATTGTCATAGTTGTGGTTCCAACAAGGAAAGGACCCTTAGCTCACTCCAAGCCAAGACTCTTTTTGATGCTTTTAATCTTTCATATACTTCTATGTTGATCTCTTTTATACTTTACTTGTTTATATTACATAGTCGGTTCTTTAATTTCTTCATTAGTTCAATCATTATAATTTTGCATGTTCTTTTATTACTTTATGTGTTCATTTCTTCATTCACAATCCCTTGATCACTACAACCGGATTTGCACACTCATTGTTCTAAAAGTACTCCTTGGGAGACGACTCAGGAGTCAAATACTCTCGGTTTTGAATTAGTTTTGAATTGTGACACATCTTGTGAATTTTCAATTTGATTGGTGGCCAACTTGTTGGGTTAGGACTATACTTACAATGCTAATTCTATTTTTGGATAATCGAGTTCCTAACCCTCATATGCGACTTGGTCACTCACGAGAAACCTCCAAAGCTTGAGCTCAAGCCATTACCATCTTCCCTGAAATATGCATTTCTAGGGGATGGAGGCAATTATCCTGTAATCATAAGCTCTGCCTTAGAGCGACAAGAAGAAGAAGTACTAATTCAAGTTCTCAAAACACAAGACCGTCCTTGGGTGGACTATAAGTGACCTTAAGGGCATTAGCCCAGTCCGATGCATGCATAAAATCCTGCTGGAGGATAACACCAAACTAGTAGTGCAACCACAAAGGCGACTGAATCCGGCTATGAAGGAAGTAGTGCAAAAGGAAGTCACTAAGCTCTAGGAGGCTGGGATTATTTATCCCATTTCTAATAGCCCCTGGGTGAGCTCTGTCCAAGTTGCTCCCAAGAAGGGAGGCATGATAGTAGTTCATAATAAAAAGAATGAACTGATCTCTAAAAGCACAATTACAGGGTGGCGTATGTGCATTGACTATAGAAGACTCAATGACGCCACCAGGAAGGATCATTTTCCTTTACCATTTATTGACCAAATGCTAGAAAGACTAACAGGGCATGCTTTTTATTTTTTTTTTTTGGATGGATATTCCGGGTACAATCAAGTAGCAGTGGATCTACAGGATCAAGAGAAGACAACGTTCACATGCCCATCTGGCGTGTTTGCCTATAGGCGAATGCCATTTGGCCTGTGCAATGCACCTCCCACATTTCAAAGATGTATGTTATCCATCTTTTCTGATATGGTAGAGAAGTTCCTTGAATTGTTCATGGATGACTTCCCTCTTTTTGGAGACTGATTTAACTCCTACCTTGAACATCTGACCCTAGTTCTGAAAAGATGCCAAGAGACAAACCTAGTTCTAAACTGGAAAAAATGCCACTTCATGGTAACTGAAAGCATTGTTCTTGGACATCGAATTTCAAGCAAGGAAATAGAAGTAGATCAAGCTAAGGTAGAAGTGATCGAACGATTGCCACCACCTACTAATGTCAAGGCAATCAGAAGTTTTCTAGGACATGCAAGATTTTACAGGAGGTTCATAAAAGATTTTTCAAAAATTGCAAAAACCCTTGTGTAATCTCTTAGCCACTGATGTTCCATTCGTCTTTGACCAAGAATGTCTACATGCCTTTGAAACCCTGAAAGCCAAGCTTATCACTACTCCTATCATCTCTGGACCCAACTGGGACTTGCCATTTGAACTGATATGTGATGCCAGTGACCATGCCATTGGCGCAGTTCTAGGGCAGAGACATGACAAGCTCCTGCATGTCATTTATTATGCTAGTCGTGTATTAAATGATGCACAGAAAACTACACTACTATAGAAAAGGAATTACTTGTAGTGGTTTATGCCATTGACAAGTTCAGGTCCTACTTAGTAGGATCAAAGTCATTATCTATACTGACCATGCTACTCTAAGGTATCTCTCACTAAGCAGGACTCTAAGCCCAGGCTCACAAGATGGGTATTACTCCTACAAGATTTTGATATAGAAATTAGAGACAGAAAAGGAACAAAAAATCAAGTAGCTGACCACTTGTCTAGGATTAAACCAGTAGCAGGGACTTCACCTCCCTCCACTGACATATCTGAATCCTTTCCAGATGAGCAACTCTATGCCATCCAGACAGCAACCTGTTTTGCAGAAATTACAAATTACAAGGCTATAAGATTCATTCCCAAAGAGTACAATAGGCAGCAAGCCCGAAAACTCATGCATGATGTAAAGTATTACCTTTGAGATAAGACACATCTCTTTAAGAGATACTCGGATGGAATAATCTGACGATGCGTGTCTGAAGAAGAGACACAGAGAATCCTATGGCATTGCCATGGCTCAACTATGGAGGACATTTTGGAGGTGAGCTGACAGCCACCAAGGTTCTCCAAAGTGGCTTCTACTGGCATACTCTCTTTAAGGACTTTAGAGAGTTTGTCCGTAACTGTGATAGTTGTCAAAGGGCTAGCAATCTCCCTCATGGTCACGGCATGCCTCAGCAAGGAATCCTAGATATTGAGTTATTTGACGTATGGGGTATAGATTTCATGGGACCCTTTCCACGTTCATACTCAAACATCTACATCCTTGTGGCAGTAGACTATGTGTTTAAATGGATTGAAGCAACAGCATCACCCACTAATGACACCAGAGTAGTAATAAAGTTCCTCTAAAAGAACATCTTCAGCAGATTTGGTGTCCCTAGGACACTAATTAGTGACGGAGGTAATCATTTCTACAACAGACAGCTGGATTCTGTCTTAAACCGTTACGAAGTTCGCCATAAAATAACAATATCGTATCATCCCCAACAAATGGGCAAGCTGAAATCTCAAATAGAGAACTAAAGTGAATCCTAGAGAGGACAGTAAGCACCTCTAGAAAGGATTGGGCTAAAAAGCTTGATGATGCTCTGTGGGCATACAGAACAGCTTTCAAAACCCCCATTGGAACCTCACCATATCAGCTGGTACATGGGAAATCATGTCATCTGCTAGTGGAACTAGAACACAAGGCCTATTGGGCTATTAGATTCCTCAACCTTGATGCTAAAGCAGCAGGAGAGAAACGGCTGCTCCAACTAAATGAGTTGGATGAATTTTGCTTAGCTGCATTTGAAAATGCAAGGATTTATAAGGAAAAAGCAAAAAGGTGGCATGACAAAAAAATATCTTTCAGAGTCTTTGAACCAGGACAGAAGGTCCTGCTCTTCAACTCAAGACTAAAATTATTCCCTGGGAAACTCAAATCCCGCTAGTAGGGACCGTATGTGATTACTAGTGTATCATGTTACGGGCACATAGAACTTCAAGGTAAAGAAAATAGGTTCACTATCAATGGACAGAGGGTAAAGCATTACCTTGAAGTTCCTAAAGATGCCAACCATTCTATGTTTCAATGGATAGTGACATGCCAAAACTATTCAGAAGCAAAAAACTATTAAGTCCTACTCATCTAATTGAAACTGAGCTTCATTGGAAACTCTGAGATTTATTGTATCTTAATCTTATTTTTATCCTACTGTATTTTTAGTTGCTTAGGGACAAGCAACAGTTTAAGTTTGCTATTGTGATGAGCGGATATTTTATACGCTTTTTGCATCATTTTCATATAGTTTTTAGCATGTTTTGTTTAGTTTTTATTAAGTTTTCATAGATTTTAGTATTAAATTCACATTTTTTTATTTTACATCGAGTTTGAGTGTTTTTATGAAATCTTAAGTAATTTCTGGCTGAAATTGAGGAGCTGGAGCAAAAGTCTGATCCAGAGACAAAGAAAGCACTGCAGATGCTATTCGAATTTGACCTCCTTTCATTCGGAAGAGCTTTTCTGGAGCTACCAAAGTCCAAAAGGAGCGTTCTTAACGGCTATAGAAATCTGACTTCCAGATCTTTCCAACAATATATAATAGTCCATACTTTACTTCAAATTAGAAGGCCCAAAACTAGCGTCCAACGCCATCCTCCTGCCCCCTTTCAGGCGTCCAACGCCCAAGGAGAAGAGACCAGCGCCCAAAGAGGACCCCTAGCCAGCGTTCAATGCCCTAGAGCCCTTCTAGCATGTAGATCTCATTAAATCTCAGCCCAAACACTCACTAAGTGGGCCCTAGAAGTGGATTTTAGCACTAAAAAGACTGTTTTACCCTTACTAGTCATTAGTTTAGTATTTAAGAAAGAAGATCACACTTGTTTAGGATCTCTTCCAGCATATTTTCATTTCATCATTGTATTTCCTATCAATATGAGTTTCTAAACCTCCTAGGTTGAGGGGAGGAGCCTTGCTGAGTTCTATGAATTAATAAAAGTATTACTATTTCTTTTCAATCCGTGTTTGATTCACTTCTAAGATGTGTATTCATTCTTCAACATGGTGAATGGGACGATCCATGACAATCAGCTCCGTTCATCATACTAAGACTGCGTCCCTGACAACTACCCGTGTCTACTTGGGTTCGTGCGAATACGTGACTGGAAAGCATCGAACCGCCAGCTTGATTATACATCTCTCAGATGGCTAATCTACGACTTTGTTGGGAACTTCTCGAGACACCAGTTCAGCCGAGGTATGGAAAGATTAGGGTCTCTGTGGTAGAGGCTAGAACCCAAAGGCGCAGCATTCTCTGATCCGGAAGATTCGACCTGATCTATGGCGTTTTGAGTAGGATCATTAAGGAGAATGGACTGCAGGAGCTTCACCCTCAATCAGACTGGATGCACAGTAACCCTGGTGTGTTCAGATCTGGAGGAGTATTGGTGGCTGCTCAAACCAGCATCAATCACATACAGCCTGCAATTGAAGGAATCATTCACAATTGATGAAGATAGTAAGAATAGAGTTAATCCAGAAGGACATAGCAACTCCAAGCCTTAACCATCTAAGATTTAAGATTATCATTGTAAGCATATCAACCTAATTCCATCTTCCAATTCAAACCAACAACTTCTTGATTCGCCTGACTAAGACCTGCAAGATGATCATAGCTTACTTCAAACCATAATCTTCGTGGGATCGACCCTAGCTCGCTCAGGTATTACTTGGATGACTCAGTGCACTTGCTGGTACAGTTGTACGAAGTGTGGGGATTTGCACACCAATACCCGAGGCTCCCTCTAACACTCTTCCAAGTAATACAGAAGTAAATCTAAAGGAAGAGTGCAAGGCCCTCACTATGAAAGCTGAGGCTGAACCCAAGGAGGAACCTACTACTGAGGAACTAAAGGAGAACACGGCTCAGGACGAGATTGGGAGTGTCACCACACATGCCCCCATGAAGATGAAAGATCCTGAAAACCAACCCTCTCTAAACGTGCAAAGGGAGACTGAGGATCAAAAACTTACTTAATTTTTGGTAATCCTCAGGAAGCTACAAGTTAAGATCTCTTTTGCTGAGGTGTTGAGGAGGAAACCTCCCTATATGGCCAGTTTGAAAAGTGTAATCTCTGAAAAGGCAGCCCTGAGGGGAGATGAGACTGTGATAAACCAGTATTTTATATTTTATCTTGTGCTCAATTGAGTAGTTTTTATCAAGTCCTTACCCACTTATTCATATGATTTACATGATTTTACAATTCCTTCCTAGTGTTATTCTATGGTTGAAAACTTGCTTCCTAGAGTCTTTAATTTGTGTATTTTAATTCTCCTTTATACCATTCGATGCCATGATCTGTGTGTTAAGTGTTTCAGGCTTTATAGGGCAGGAATGGCTTAGAGAATGGAGAGGAAGCTTGCAAAAATGGAAGGAACACAAGAAACTAAGGAGATAACCAGTGAGCATCGACGCGCACGCATGGCTCATGCGTGCGCGCGACATAGAGAAATTTGCAGTGACGCATGCGCGTGTCTGACGCGTATGCATGGATTGGAGTTTGCACAAAGACGCGTGCGCATGGATGACGCGTACGCGTGACATGCTAAGACAACCAGCGACACGTACGCGTGACATGCACAATCTGTAGAAATAATAGAAAACGTTGGGGCGATTTCGGGCCGAGTTTGGACCCAGTTTTTGGCCCAGAAACACAGACTAGAGCCAGAAAACGAGTAGAGACTCAAGACAGATCCTCACTAGCATAGTTTTAGTTTTTAGATCTGAATCTAGAGAGAAAATACTCTTCCTCTAGCTTTTCTTTTACATTCACATATTTTTTAGTTTTATGCTTTTGCTTTGGAAATTGAGAAGAGGCATTGCCTCCGTTGAAGTTATTATTCTAGTTTGTTTCCTTATTCCCTTACTCTTCCATATTCTTAATTCTTGTTTAGAGTTACAATTGGATTATTTTTAGAATTTATTAATGCAAAGGATTACTTTCACTTTTAATTAAATTGTAGTTATTGTCTATCATGTCTTCCTTTTATTCCCTATTTAATTCTGTGCAATTAATTTTCATGGCAATGGAGTAGATTCTCTACTAGAGATGAGGGTTGATTAAAAGGAGACACTTGAGTTGGAATGTTCAAGTGAATAGTTAAATTGGAAGTTGTTGGCTAATTCTTTATTTACTAACGCTAGACCTTCC
Organism: Arachis hypogaea; assembly: GCF_003086295.3. Classification (NCBI taxonomy): domain Eukaryota; kingdom Viridiplantae; phylum Streptophyta; class Magnoliopsida; order Fabales; family Fabaceae; genus Arachis; species Arachis hypogaea. Next base: position 41,213,750 of record NC_092049.1, on the reverse strand, counting down.
CAAGGGAGAGGACTAGAATTTGCGAATAAGAGTTAGCTTAATCACTTGACTTTCCTTTATTTAGTAAGGGTTAACTAAGTGAAAATAACAACCTCTTTATACTACACTTGAGAGAATTTTTACAAGGATAGAACTTCCAATTAATCATTCCCCTAGTCAAGGCTTTTTATTCTGAATATATAATTCCCTTTTAATGTACAATTATTTATTTTCTGTCATTCAACTCTCAAATTTCTCGGAAAACTCCTGATTAATAAGATAGCACCCTTTTGTCAACTTGTTGGGAGACGACCTGGGATTCATACTCCCAGTATTTTTATTCTAATTTTGTGACAACCTTTCTAAATTGATGAGCGGATTTTTTCTGGTTAAGAACTATACTTGCAACGTATTTCTATATTGATTTCCTAATTGGCTGATTTCCGCCACGCACCAGACTGTGGTGCTGACCAAGGAGTACAGCGCCCTTGTGCAAAAGAAGCTGCCTCAAAAGATGCCAGATCCCGGAAGCTTCCTGATTCCCTGTACTATAGGGACCATCACATTTGAGAAGGCACTGTGCGACCTCGGATCAAGCATCAATCTTATGCCTCTCTCTATTATGAAGAAGCTGGGAATTCAAGAGGTGTAGCCTACCAAGATCTCACTGGAGATGGCAAATAAGTCCATGAAACGGGCATATGGACTGGTGGAGAACGTCCTTGTAAAGGTTGAAGACCTTTACCTCCCTACAAACTTTGTGGTACTTGACACTGGAGAGGACAGGGATAACTCTATCATTCTTGGAAAGCCCTTCCTAGCTATTGTAAAAGCCTTGATTGATGTGGAAAATGGAGAGCTAATTCTGAGGTTGTGGGAGGATCATATGTTGTTTAAGATTCCCAACCCTCACTCTTCCTCAGATAAAAGAGGTACTACTGTGCAACACTTAGTGTTCTAGCCTTCCCCCTCATTGCAAAGCCATACAAAATCCCCAGACATCAAACCTAAGTTTGGTGTTGAACATTCATCATCAACCGCTGAGGAAGGAGGCACTAAGAAGAAAGTACCCAATGGCTGGCGAAAAAAGAAGATCCTAACTAAAGACTTCTCACCTGTTATGTAAGTTGTCTTCACTAGAAGCCCCGTCATTCCACATACTGTGAATTGGATCTTGTCTCTGGAACATGTTGAACTGATCCATGAGAGCACAGGAAGAAAGTTTACCATGAAGGGTGAAGATCTGAACCCCTATCAACCTCCATAATGGAGCTGTCTGTCAAGCTAATGATGGTAAAGAAGTGCTTGTTGGGAGGCAACCCAACTATATGTACAGTTTATCTTAAATTTTGATTTTGATTTCATATCATTTTATTTTCTATTATTTTTCATAGTTCTCCTCTTCTTTTTAATGCTTGTGACCATGTGTAGCAGCTAGAATAGAAGCAAAAACGCATAGGAGTGAAAACAGAACACCCTGGAGGTATCCCTTACTGGCGTTGAGCGCCAGAACTAGCGCCCAACGCCAGAAGGGGGAGGAAGCAAGGGCGTTCAACGCCCATTCAGGAGCACCCAGGACCAAAATTTTGGTCCAATTTGGGCATTCAACACCCATTCTTGGCATTGAATGCCCCACCATAAAAAAAAACAATATTCTACCCCTGGCATTCAATGCCCAAACCTAGCGTTGAATGCCCAGGGGGCAGGGGCACTCAATTTCGAAGCTTCATGAAGCTAGTGGGTCCCACCCAACTCCCACCTACCCCACCTTTTATTCATTCCTTTCCTTCTCTCTCCTCTTACACCTAATATTCCATCCACATTCATCCATCACATTCCCATCCATTTTCTTAATTTCCACACCCCACATTTCCCTCTTCCCAATAACCACTCATAAATCCCATCAAATCCATTTGCCACCCACCCTACCCACTTCAAATTCAAATACCCCTCATTCCATTCAATCTTACCACAGCATTCTATACACGTCCCTTCTTCCTTCTTCTTACCCCAAAGGCCGAAGCCTCATCCCCCATATATCTTTTTTTTCTTTCTTCTCCTATTTTTCTATTCTTTTATTTTTATTTGCTCGAGGACGAGCAAATTCTTAAGTTTAGTGTTGAAAAGCTCCACCTTTTTGCTTTCTATTCCTATTCTCCATGGCACCAAAAATGGGAGAATCCTAGAGGAAGAAAAAAGAAAAAGCCCCCGCTTTCGCTCCGAAACCATGGAAAAACTCAAGATTCCTCACCAAGGCCCATCAAGACCACTTCTATGACGTGGTGAGGAAGAAGAGGGTGATACCCGAGGTCCCCTTTAGGCTGAAGAAAGATGAATATCCGGAGATCCTACACCAAGTCTGGAAAAGAGATTGGAAAATTTTGGCCAATCCCATTTCAGAGGTTGGAGTATTAATGGTGCAAGAATTCTATGCTAATTTCTGGATCACCAAGAAGCATGACACTAGTGTGAACCCAGAGCCCAAAAACTGGCACACCATGGTCAGAGGGCAAATCATAAATTTTAGCCCTAAAAGTGTGAGATTGGCGTTACAATTGCCTCAGTTATAAGGCGACCCGCACTCTTACACTCGAAGGGTCAACTTTGACCAAAAGTTGGAGCAAGTTTTTACTGATATCTGCGTGGCTGAAGCTCAATGGAGGAGGGACACCTAAGGCAAGCCTTACCAACTGGGTAGGCTTGACCTTAAGCCAGTGGTTAGAGGATGGTTGGAGTTTATCCAATGCTCAATCCTCCCCACATGTAACTGCTCTGAGGTTACAATTGAGAGAGCAGTGATGATCCATTGCATCATGCTCGGGAATAAGGTGGAGGTGCATGAGGTGATTCCTCAAGAAATTTACAAAGTAGCTGAAAAGACCTCCACCTAAGCACGGCTAGTGTTCCCTCACCTCAATTATCACCTATACAATGCAGCTAGAGTTCGCATAGGAGGAGATACCCTAATTGATAAGGACAGACCTATCACAAGAAGTGGGTATGGAGCACGTCATGGAGCCTGCACAAGGACCACAGCAAGAACCCATTCCATTACCTCCACAGGAGATCTCGGAGATGCCTTAAGGGATGTATTTCCCTCCATGCGACTATTGGGATCAATTGGCCACATCTCTAGGGGAGCTGACTTCATATGTTGATCAGCTGAGGATAGAACATCAAGACCAATCTGCTATCCTCCATCAGATGATGGAAGGTCAGAGGAGTATGAGGGAGGAGCAGATAAGGTAAGGGTGCGACATTGAGGAGCTTAAATGCTCCAGAGGATTTCCCGGAGGGAGCAGTAGCCGCCATCACTAAGGTGGTCTAGTTTCATTCTCCCTTCATTTATTTTATCTCTGTTTTCATTGTACTTTAATTTATTATCTGTTTTCTATTCTGGTGCATGATCATACTTAGGATTTTGTTCTTTTTGAGTATGATTTTCTTCTCTTTGTTTCATTTTAAGATGCCTTATGTATCCCACATCAAGGTTAAAAGAAAAAAATTTATTGAAAAAGAAGTAGTAAGATGCACAAGGTCTCAAGTTATATCATGACTTATTCCAATTACTTCGATGTGGTGGCCTTATCTTTATTTTCTGAATGTATGAATTAACTATGCATAATTGATATTGAGGTTGAGCATGTTGGCTCTTGAAGAACAGTAAATTTAGAGAAGTATTTTTGATTTTATGAAATATCAAAAGATTGATTCTTGAAGCAAAAGAAACAGCAAAAAGAAAAAATAAAAAGAAAAAGAAAAATCGAAAGAACAAGGGTCCAAGGCTTTGAACATCAATGTTTAGGAGGGTCAAAATTGACCTCTAAATGCTTGTGGTGTGAAGGTGTCAAGAAAATCTTAAGACTGAGCATTTAAAGTCGTGATTCAATGCTATAAAGAGTATGCTTAAGGCTCTGAGCACCACTGTTTGGGAATTTAAACAAAGCTAAATTTGAATCCAAAAGGTTCCCCTAGTTAAGTGCTTGTGGTGTTTATGTATCAGGTGGTAATACTTGAAAACAAAACACTTAGAATTACGGGTAGGCTCAAAGGTGCAAAGCACCAAAAGAAAACAAAAGTTGTGTTCATGAATCAAGAAAAACGTAAAAAAGGGAAATCAATAATATCATCTGGATTTTAATTCTAAAGGATGCCAATATTTCTGAGCTTCAAAGGAAAGTGAGATGCCAGGGCTATTCGGAAATAGAGAGCTAATAACCCCAAGCAGTAATTAGACCTGAGCTTCATTGACAACTCTAACCTGATGTATTTTTCTCTTCCATTTGGTCCTATCCTATTTTTGGTTGCTTGAGGACAAGCAACAGTTTAAGTTTGGTGTTGTGATGCGTGAGCATCTTATACCCTTTTTCCTAGCATTTTCTAGTTGTTTTTAGTTAGATTTTATTAATTTTTATAATGTTTTAGTGCAAAATTCATCTTTGGATGCTACTTTAAATTTTTGTGTTATTTTTATGATTTTTTAGGTGAATTTCGGGAGAATTTGGTAGAATCTTGTTCAAAGACGAATAAATGATAGAATATGCTGTCAATCCTAGCCTCCTTGCATTCCAACGAGCATAACTTGAGCTATAGAGGTCCAATTAACACGGTCTCAATGGCGTTAGAAAGCTAACTTCTTGATCTTTCCAACGATATATGATAGTATATACTTTTCTTTCGGAATCACTGCCAACTATGGCGCTAAACGCCGAGCGTGGAGTTTAGCGCCCAAGAGGGACCAGAAACTTCCCCTTCCCAGCGCTGAATGCCCATTTCGGCGCTGAAACATCATTACACTCCCCTTTGGGCATTTAAATGCCCATTATTGAAGTTAAACGCCCCTAGTAGCCCGAATCACTCCTCTTTGGGTCTCTCAAGTAGATTTAGCACTTCTTAGCTTATTTTATTTTCTTTTTGTAATTTTTAATTAAAAACAATATCTTTTAGGTTTAGTCTTAGAGGTTTTTATTATAAATAAGGGACCTCCTTCCTCCTGAGGATCACGCCTCCCAAGAAAGGGAGAGATTAAGATCCAGACATATCTTCATTACTCTATTTTGTTTTCTCTGTAAGTCATGAGCAACTAAATCTCCTTGTTAAGGTTAGGAGCTCTGTTTATTTCTATGGATTAATATCATTACTCTTCTATTTTAATATATGTTTGATTCAGTTCTAAGGTTTGTTTTTGTTCTTCATCCAAATGAAACCGGGTATGTCCCTTTTTCTACACGAGTTCCTGTGATACTTTGACCAAGGTCGCTTGAGCTACAGCTTGAAAACACTCGTCCTAAACTGCAATCTATCTGGGCTAATTAGATATGTGATATATAATCCGGTTAGCTTTGGGTAATTGAGGTTTCTATGGCACTAAACTAGAATACTGAGCTTCACTCTCTGATCCGAAAGACCTGACCTTGTTTGTGGCACTTTAAGTAGGATTGGAGGAGATTAAATCGCTAGGAAAATAGGTTTTATGTGAAGCCTTAATTGTTTTCTCATTATTGTTTCTACACCAATTCTTTACTGCTTTCTTTATTATTTTGTTTTATGAGAATTCAACAACAACAACTCTTTTTTTATTTGCTTGACTAAGTCCAGCAAGATAACTATTGTTTGCTCAATCTAACAATTCTCATGGGATTGACCCTCACTCACCTGAGGTATTACTTAAACGATCCAGTACACTTGCCGATGAAATTGTGCGAGTTCTAATTTCGCACACCAACTTAGCTCCACACTTAGTTATTTATTATATCTTAAAAATGTGAATCTTATAAATATAGGCTTCTAATTAACTGACTTGTGCATAGTATGTAATTATATATATTCTTAATTTCTTTTATCCGAAAATTCTTCTACCAAAATTTAAAGGCAATGAAGTTCATTCAACTGCATATACACATATGCATGTTGTTGATTTACCCTTTTGGACATTATTCATAATATCACCATGGCCAATTTTTCATTTGCAGATAAATTGGCCATTCTATAATGAATATTCCAACCTAAGAAGAGTGTAGTAAGTGATAAAGTATATACATGTGAATATTAAGGATTCTTTATAATTTTTTCCGGAAAAGATGAAATAAGAACTTCATTCCTTTCTTTGAAGGAAAGTATCTTTTTCATTTATAAGACATACATACAAATATATTTAGCCATCTAAGGCAATCAACATTCTTTGACGTCACTAAGATTTGATTTTTGTCCCATGAAGAGACCTGGCTAACTTTGCAGGTCAAGATTATTTAAAGCTATGTAAAAAGAGATATTAATCATGCAAAGTTAATAATGCAACTTAAAGGTTAAGGATGCTGAATTATTGTTATCGATTACAAACATTTTATTATACTTAAGTATAGTTACGTTGGTTTGTTGATTACGTATTAGAAATGTAGACAATCCTACCATAATGTCACTTTTGATCCAATATTATTCACTATTATTCTTTATTTTGTGAATTGTAAATTTATCATCTTTTGGCAACTTTTAAGATTTTTAAAGATATAATTCTAAAATATTTATAAATGAGTTAGTTTTTGGAGCGCAAGTCAATCAATACGTATTAATTTTAGAGAAAATATAGAAGGACAACATTCATGTTGAACAATATAAACAACATAATAAAAAATTATTTTTAAATTAATTTTAAAATTCAGATTTTCTAAAAATTGAAAACGGCCCATTGTATAAAAAATTCAGTTTTAATATTAATACTTAATCTCTCTCCCTCAAACCCTATTCCCTCTCCCCCAAATCCCAACGCCGTGCTGCCCTAGCTCCTAAAAATTTGATGCGTTGTTTCTTCCGCCGCCACCACGTCGCGGCAGTACCGACCAGACTTTCGTCACCCCCGTCCTTGTTGCAGACCACCATAACCACTGCCATTGATGCAGGAGCCCACGTAAAGAACAGCAACATGCCGTCACGCTGTCGCGCCATTGTTTGCCGATGACTCGCCCCTCCTTCATGACAGAATCAGCTGCAGCCACCGCCATTCACGAATGCTCGTGCCGTCCTCGCAACGACTCCCCCAACCTCGACGCCGGCCACATTGCATCCCCTCGCCATCCTCCCCTCCGAATCACTCACAGTAATATGGTAACCATGTCGATACAACGTCGTTTCTGTGTTTATTTTCTTTGTTTTTTAATTCTTATTTTCAGTTTTGAGGGGAATGTGATTTGAATGTGTGGTGAGTTTTGGAATGTTGTTTTGAATGTTTCGTAGCCTTGCTAACCACCGCAGTGCCCTCCCTATTGCAATTCGCAGCACCGCCACTACTGCATTGTCCGTCCACTCGCGATTCACATTTCATCACCAGCCGCCCTCTCCTCGCGGTTCATAGATCACCATCGCAGCACTCCTCTCTTCGCAATTGCATCTTCATCGGCCACTGCCGCATTCAAACAAAACAAGGTCGTCATTTCTCCCCTTTTTTTCCTTCAAAATTTTATGAAATTGGATGTTCGTTTCAATAGTTAAATAGATGTTTGTTTCTAAATTATTAAGATGTTTACTTCCATGACAAGAAGAACTAGTAGAATGGGTGGAAGAAGAATATACTTGTAATAATGTGTCACTCATGGAGCTAGGATTTTCTAATGATCATGGTGGAACTAAACATAACCCAAAACTGTTTTGAATTTGATGGCTTGCTAGAATCAGTTTTGAAGTAGAAAGTGTTGTTTTATTATTATAAGTGTTTGTTGTTATTTTTTATGTTATTGTATATTTCTTCAAGATTTCAATGATGGAAGCTTCTGCAATAGCTTGTTCTTGTGCCATAATTTAATAGTTTGAATGTTACGTTTTGTATATTTTGGATGTTTTTATTTCATAAATTTTGGATGTTTCTTTTTTTTATGTTTTGGATATTTTTTGTTAAAATTTTTTTTTGGTATTGTAAATTTGCAGAGAAAAAAGCAAACAAGAAGAGGAAGAAGACATCTGAAAAACAGCTTTTGGATGAGTTTCTTATGAGTTGTAGTTTCTACTTATATTGTACAGTTGAAGGTTGATGTATCGAGTTTTGATTCTCAATATTTTTTATGATATATAGTTAGGTTTAGGATTAAGTGCCTCTTACTCTGGACGATTGATTATATTGTTATTTTAGACAATAATTGCTAACCAAAAAATAATTTCAATTATAGCTTTTGTACTCATGTAGTTTGTGGTAATGCCAATTCATTGTGGAACTTGGCTATGTAGTTCATGCTGAGTGAATTGATATCAAAGTAAAATTGTGCTTTTAATTTTATCTATTTATAAGGCTCAAAACTTTAAAGTAATTTAAGAAGAAATCATGCAGTTATTTTGGTAACTGTTATCTTATTTAAATTTATCTTTAATTATCTTTATTATCTTATTCTCTAAAATATTGCATGTGTAGGATCAAGCTTGTTATTTCACATTTAAATGGTAGTAATTTATTTTTTTTATATAATCTGAAAACATTATAAGTTATTAAGAAACATTGTTTTGACTTATTCATTTCTGAATGAACATATGGATAATAATTTGGAGTTTGTGGCTCCTTGTTACACAACAATTCATGCTCTAACATTGAAAATGACATTTCTTTTAAAAGAAAAAAGCTTGTAAAGATTGGAATTGATGGAAATGCTTAAAACAAAACTGATTGTAGAAACATTTTAACTTGATTTTAAGTTTGGTTTGACTTAAGCCATTTAGACTAAGGCGGATGTTCATCTTAATATGATTGAGGATGGTTATTTCCATTCTAAAGTGGATGGTTATTTTGGATATATCATTTGTCTTTTACTAGATTTCCTAGATTCTGCATGCACATACCCCGCAAGTTTCTTTTGTTTTGTGGGTTGGATTAGATTTAGTTTAATTTTGATTAAATTCAAGTTGGGTTTCAATTATGCACATACCCCGTAGATAGTTCTTTTCTTTCTAAAGCGAATGTTTATTTTGGGTATATTATTTTTCGTTTATTTGATTTTCTGAATTCTGCATGCACATGCTCCGCATGTTTCTTTTGTTTTATGGGTTGGAAATTAGGGATAAAATACGATCCTTGTAAATATTAATTTTTCTTAAATTTGTTTGAATAGAAACATCAAAGTTTAAACAGAATGAAGCATCTATAAATTTCTACGAGGAAATTGTAACACCCTACCATACAGAGCTTTATGCTTAAGTCGTAAAACAGAGGTGGTGTGGTATTACGACCTCTAAAATAAAATATATATATATATAATAGCAGAAGAATTATAATATGCTAGGAGCCTTGAAGAATAGAGGAAATAAAAATCGCGAAATAAAAGTGCAACGCTCAAAGAACGAGTTAACTTGCGTGCTAAGAAAACCATAACTATTAAACATAAGATAACAGAAGTAGGAGTAGAATGCCAAAGATACAAAATAACAAGCTCCTAACTCAGCCTGCGAAGTCAAGACTGGCCGGAGAATATTTACACATATATACATATATATCCAAAACCCAAAAGTACATATACACAATCCTGCCTCTCCATAAACCTCTAGGAGGATCAAAAGAACAAGTTATGTGGAGAGAAAACTAAATACATATATATACATCATAGCATAACAAAACAACCCTGTAAGCACTCCGCTTCAAGAGTCCAGACGCCTAACGAGATACCTCTCGACTTGCATCTGAAAAATAACAACATAGTATAGGATGAGAACCGGAGGTTCTCAGTATGGTAAAGGTGCCACACACATAATATATAAGGTCCTGGGAATGGCAGAGGCAATCCTAGAACGCCAATACTCAGATTATAGAGCTTAAAGTATTAAACAGAAGCCTTAAAAGGTGGTTTACTAAGGATATTTAAACCTAACTTAACTTAACCTTAAATCTAAATCCCATTCTGTCATTCCTCCATACCTCCAACTCCATCATGCATTTCACAGACAGATAAACATATAAAGGCAAGCACAAGAAGGTTACAAATACTGCAGGTAACAAATACACATTTAACATGGAAAGTACATTTAGGCACACCCAATTAAAGCACAAGCAAGTAATTCGAGTAATATGCATATGATGCATGCCTGTCCTATGGCTGATGAGGCTCATTTGTCGGTTATCCAACCAACCCGACAAGTCTGAATTATCCTTAGACTGTCCCCCGACGTGCATCCCCAAGAGTCTATGCATAGCTTTTTCTCAAATAATCAATATTGCTCAATGGGGGTAACATTTCCGTGAATTTATATAGTGCCCGGTCACACTTACGTCGTAGGGTTAACAGAGTATCGAGTTTTCAACCTGGTACACGTGGTGGCAAGCCACGGCACTTTATCCAGGGAATCTCGTATCTCAGATTATTCAAATTCATAAGCCATATAAATAATTCAATTATAATTCATCAACATCCACACCATTCTCAATCGCTTCTCATTCATCATTATACGTCAATCATATTCAATCCTTATCCTTCATTATCACACCTCCCATTCCGTCCATCAATAGTTCCAATTCAAAACATAATTCATTCTTTTCTAAATGAATCAAACTTAAAACATGCTCATTTTCTTAATAACTCAAAATCAAACCATATAACCTTTGAATCTAAATCTTTTTAAATAATCATATAAATAAAATCTCTAATTTTTATAAAATTTTGCCAGCATCTCCTCTAAAACTCGGACTTTGCCACCCTTTTCGGGTCCAAACCAGCATTCTTTTCAATTCAACATACCCTTCATCATCATCATAACAGTCACCACAATAAATCTACCTTAGATCAACAATTATACTCATACAATATTCAAATCCAACAACCAAAATTCAACTAAGGACCATAGTTCACTAATCCTAGGCTTCTAACACAAAATACCTCAAATCAATAATTCATCAAATCATTAGTTAATCAACAAACACCAAACCAACCATGTTCATCAATAATAACATTCAACCATAATTCTCTCAAAATTAACATAACAACATTCACCATCCAAAATTAATAACTAATTATCCAATAAACTTCAACCAAATATATTCATCGACAAATTACTAAACATTAAACATACACCTGCATACCAACTTATCATATGGTCATCTAGCCTAAGTTTTCACAGAATATTATATATTAAATGCAAGAAACCTAAACCATACCTTAGCCGATTCCCAAGTATTATTCCAAGATAATTTTTTCTAAAGAACACAGCCCTCAAAACCTCAACTAATCCGCTTCCTCCAAGTTCCAGTATTCACAATTTCGAGCTCCAATTATTTATTCACAACCTAATACACATTTATAACACATATATACCCAATTTAATACTCAAAGCTCAAATTCAGTAAAATTAAAATAGAATTATGGTATCCTCACCTTACCCAAGCTTCACATAAGCAAGAGTAAACGTTTTCCTCAAGTTAATTGGATCCTAAAACATCAGAAATCAAAGGAATTCAACATCTCTTTCAATTATTTGAAAATTGGGGAAAAAGAATGGCTGGAAGTGATTAGTGGCTTACCAAAAAATTGTTCCAATAGAAATGTAGAGCTCGACGCGGTGGACGCGTGGCCGCAAACGGTGCGGCGATCGAAGCTCGGACGGAGAAGTTACGGCGTTCGGGAGTTGACGCAAGGGTTTCGGTACGTTTCTCTTCTCCCTCCCCCTGTTACGTTGTGCTTCTGCTGCATTGGAAGAAAGAAATGAGCTTTTAAGCTCATGTAATGGGTTGGTCCGGTTGGGCCCACGGCCCGGTTCAACCGGTTTGGCCCGTTCGGTCCAATCTTGGGCCGTTTTCTTCGAAATTGGTGTCAAAATTCTCGTTTCAACGAGCTCTATTCTAATTTGATATAATTTTCACATTTCTAATCTTCCTTATTAAAAACTAATTTATTGACTAATTATCTACTAATTTAACCGGGGTTTACATCCTACCCACCTAATAAAGAATTTTGCCCTCAAAATTCAAATCTAGTTACCTGAAAAGAGATGTGAATAGTCTTTTCACATATCTAATTCGAGTTCCCAGGTAAGTTCCTCAATACCAGCTCGACTCCAAGCTACTTTTACCAATGATACTTCCTTTTCGCGTAATCGTTTAATATTAGTATCATCAATTCTCACTGGAATTACTGGAAGTGTTAGATCTTCTCTTACTTGGATTGATTCTGGTTTCAGAACATGACTTGCATCAGGAGTATACTTCTGAAGCTGTGACACATGGAACACATCGTGCAAATTCGAAAGATATGGCGGTAAGGCAATTCTATAAGCCACTGGTCCAATTCTCTTTAGAATCTCAAACGGTCTAATATAACGGGGATTCAGTTTCTTAGTCTTAATAGCTTTTCCCACTCCAGTGGTTGGTATAACTTTCAGAAAAACATGCTCCCCTTCCTCAAATTTCAAAGGCTTTCGCCTCTGATCAGCATAACTTTTATGGCAGCTCTGGGCTATAAGCATTCTACTACGAATCTTCTTTATCTGTTCAGTAGTTTCAGCTATCATCTCAGGCCCTAATAAACTCCTTTCTCCAGTTTGATACCAACACAATGGAGATTGACATTTCCTGCCATACAGAGCCTCATATGGAGCCATTCTGATGCTCGCATGATAGCTATTATTATAAGCAAACTCTACTAATGGCATATACTAGTCCCAGCTCACCGGCTGGTCCAAAACACAAGCTTTTAGCATATCTTCCAAGCTCTGAATAGTTTTTTCTAACTGACCATCTGTTTGAGGGTGATACGCAGTACTCAAGCTTAACTGAGTCCCAAATGCACGCTGAAAAGCTCCCCAAAACCTTGATGTGAAATGAGGATCTCTGTCAGATATGATAGTAGAAGGCACATCATGCAACCTGACAATCTCTTTGATATACATTCGAGCCAATTCCTCCATTGTGCAACTTATTCGGATAGGAAGAAAATGAGCTGATTTTGTCAGTCGATCCACAACCACCCAAATAGCGTCACAACCAGATTGGGTTCTAGGCAAACCTATCACAAAATCCATTGCGATACTCTCCCATTTCTATTGTGGAATCTCCAAAGGCTGAAGAGTCCCTGATGGTCTCTGATGCTCAATCTTAACCTTCTGACACGTTAAACATTTAGATACATGCAATGCCACATCATTCTTCATACCTGGCCACCAGAACATCGCTTTCAGATCCTGATACATTTTAGTGCTCCCTGGATGAATTGAAAACCCGCTCTTATGAGCTTCCTTCAAGATACTCTATCGCAGGTCTCAAATATCCGGCACAATAATCCGGTTCTTAAACCTCCACAAACCATCCTGTCCTTCTGACACTCTCCACTGTTTTCCCTGTTCAACTGCTGGTAATACCTTACGCAACGCTTCACTGTCTCAATGAGCCTCTAGAAGTTCTGATTTAAAATCACTTGAAATCTACAACTGACTCAAACATAAAATTCCAGATTCTTCTTTAATTCCCAAATTCAAACCTTGAAATGCCTTCAGTAACTCTTCCTCCTGTAGCATCATACAAACTGCATATAAAGACTTCCGACTCAAGGCGTCTGCCACAACGTTCGCTTTTCCTGGATGATAATTCAATTCAAAATCATAATCTTTCAGAAGCTCTATCCACCTCCTCTGACGCATATTCAACTCTTTCTACTCAAAAAGATACTTCAAACTCATATAGTCTGAGAAGACATGAAACTTAACGCCTTTGAGGTAGTGCCTCCAGATCTTTAAAGCAAACACAACAGCAGCAAGTTCCAAATTATGTGTCAGATAGTTCATCTCATACGGCCTTAATTGCCGTGAGGCGTATGCTACAATATTATGGTGCTGCATCAGAACGCACCTCAAACCCTTCAGTGATGCATCACAGTACACTTCAAACGGTTCACTTTGTTTGGGCAATACCAACATGGGTGCAGTAGTCAACCTGTGCTTCAATACTTGGAAACTCTCTTCAGATTCCAGAGTCCAGACAAAAAGAGTATCCTTCTGATGAGCGGATATTTTATACGCTTTTTGGGGTTAAGTTCATATAGTTTTTAGTATGATTTGGTTAGTTTTTAGTATATTTTCATTAGTTTTTAGGAAAAATTCATATTTCTGGACTTTACTATGAGTTTTTGTGTTTTTCTGTAATTTCAGGTATTTTTTGGCTGAAATTGAGGGAGCTGAGCAAAAATCTGATTCAGGCTGAAAAAGGATTGCTGATGTTGTTGGATTCTGACCTCTCAACACTCGGAATGAATTTTCTGGAGCTACAGAAGTCCAATTGGCTCGCTTCCAATTGCGTTGGAAAGTAGACATCCAGGACTTTCCAGCAATATATAATAGTCTATACTTTGCTCAAGGATAGACGACGTAAACTGGCGTTCAACACCAGTTCCATGTTGCAGTCTGGCGTCCAGCGCCAGAAACAGGTTACAAGTTGGAGTTCAACGCTAGAAACAGGTTACAACCTGGCGTTGAACGCCCAAAATAGCCCAAGCACGTGAGAAGCTTAATTCTCAGCCCCAGCACACACCAAGTGGGCCCCAGAAGTGGATTTCTGCACTATCTATCATAGTTTACTCATTTTCTGTAAACCTAGGTTACTAGTTTAGTATTTAAACAACTTTTAGAGATTTATTTTTGTATCTCATGACATTTTAGATCTGAACTTTGTAATCTCTGACGGCATGAGTCTCTAAACTCCATTGTTGGGGGTGAGGAGCTCTGCTGTGTTTCGATGAATTAATGCAACTATTTCTGTTTTCCATTCAAACATGCGTGTTCCTATCTAAGATATTCATTCGCGCTTAATTATAGAGAAGGTGATGATCCGTGACACTCATCACCTTCCTCAATCCATGAATGTGTGTCTGACAACCACCTCCGTTCTACATCAGATTGAATGAGTATCTCTTAGATTCCTTAATCAGAATCTTTGTGGTATAAGCTAGATTGATGGCAGCATTGATGAGAATCCGGAAAGTCTAAACCTTGTCTGTGGTATTCTGAGTAGGATTCTGGGATTGGATGGCTGTGACAAGCTTCAGACTCGCGAGTGTTGGGCGTAGTGACAGACGCAAAAGGACCAATGGATCCTATTCCAGCATGAGTGGGAACCGACAGATGATTAGCCGTGTAGTGACAGCGCACGTGGACCCTTTTCACTGAAAGGACGGATGGTAGCCATTGACAACGGTGATCCACCAACACACAGCTTGCCATGGAAGGAACTTTGCACTTTTGCATGCATGAGGGAAGAGGAATACAAGAGAAAAGCTGAAATTCAGAAGACAAAGCATCTCCAAAACCCCAACATAATCTCCATTACTGCATAACAAGTAACCTTTAATTCATGCTCTCTTGTTCATTTGCAAGTCAACTGATAACCACAAATTAATATCCTGACTAAAAGTTCCAAGATAACCATAGCTTGCTTCAAACCAATAATCTCCGTGGGATCGACCCTTACTCACGTAAGGTATTACTTGGACGACCCAGTGCACTTGCTGGTTAGTGGTACGAGTTGTGAAAAGTGTGATTCACAATTCGTGCACCAAGTTTTTGGCGCCGTTGCCGGGATTGTTCGAGTTTGGACAATTGACGGTTTATTTTGTTGCTTAGATTAGGAAAAATTTTTCTTTTAAAATCCTTATTTTCTCTTTTTAAATTTTTTCGAAAATTTTATAAACTGATAATTGAGTTTTTCTGTTTGATCTTTAGTTTTTCTTGTTCTGTTTCTTTTCTTGTTTTTCTTGTGCCTTTTCAAAACTTTAGTTTTCGAAAAAAAAAATTCATTCTTAGTTATTTAAAAATACTTCTTCAAAACAAGTGTTACATTTACTGCCCAATTGGCTAGAGCGTTGGTCTATGTTCTTGGTAATTGGGTATCTTCTTTTTAAAATTTTTTTTAAAATAATTTTTCTATTAAATCTTGTGCCAAACTTTAAGTTTGGTATTTTCTTGTTGATTTTTCTTTGGTTTTCGAAAATTTTATTTTGGTTTTCAAAAAAAATTTTAAGTTTGGTGTTCTACCATCATGTTCTTGTTGTTCTTGTGATTCTTCGAAGTGTTCTTGAGTCTTCCTTGTGTTTTGATCTTAAAATTTTTAAGTTTGGTGTTCCTTGGTGTTTTTCCTCCAAATTTTTCGAAAACAAGGAGCATTAGATCCAAAAATTTTAAGTTGTGTGTCTTTTATGTGTTTTTCTCTTTCATCATAAAATTCAAAAATAAAAAAAAATATATTTTCTTCATTCCACTCATAATTTTCAAAAAATAAGCATTAAATTAGTCATCAAATTTAAAAATCATATCTTTTTCAAATCATATCTTTTCCAATCAAACCCTTTCAATCATAATTTTTTCAAAACTTCCTAACCATTTTTCTTCTTTCTCTCTCTTTATTTTTTGAAAATCTTCACCCATTTTTATTTATTTTATTTTAATTTATTTTATTTTCGAAATAAATAAATAAATAAATAAAAATATTTATTTTTTTCTATATTCTACATCATCTCCCTTTCTCCATCATGGATCTAAGTGGAAATGAACAGTCCAGAAGGACTCTAGGGTCATATGCTAACCCCACTACTGCTTCATATGGGAGTAGTATCAGTATACCCTCCATTGGAGTCAGTAGCTTTGAGTTGAATCCTCAGTTCATTATCATGGTGCAGCAAAGTTGCCAGTATTCCGGTCTTCCACAAGAAGAACCTACAGAGTTTCTGGCACAGCTTTTATAAATTGCTGACACAGTCCATGATAAGAAAGTAGATCAGGATGTCTACAGACTATTACTGTTTCCATTTGCTATAAAAGACCAAGCTAAGAGGTGGTTAAATAACCAACCTAAGGCTAGCATAAGGACATGGAAACAGTTGTCAGAAAAATTCCTGAATCAATATTTCCCTCCAAAAAGGATGACACAGCTAAGGCTGGACATCCAAGGCTTTAAATAAGGAGATAATGAATCTCTTTATGATGCATGGGAGATATACAGAGAGATGCTAAGAAAGTGCCCCTCTGAAATGTTTTCAGAGTGGGTTCAGTTAGACATCTTCTATTATGGGCTTACAGGAAGGGCTCAGATTTCTCTAGACTACTCAGCTGGTGGATCTATCCACATGAGAAAAACAGTTGAAGAAGCTCAAGAGCTCATTGATACAGTTGCCATAAATCAGCATCTGTACCTAAGCAGTGAACCTTCCATAAAAGAAGAGGTTAGAACAGTAACTGCTGAACTCAGTCCTGCAGAACAAGCTACTGAATTCAATCAGCAATTGGATTTTCTAACAAAACAGTTAGCCGAATACAAGGAGAGACTACAAGAGACAAGAATGGCTAATATAAATATGGAAGTACAATTAAAGCAAACAAAGCAGCAGCTGTCAAAACAAATAACAGAAGAGTGCCAAGCGGTTCAATTGAGAAGTGGGAAAACATTAGATGCCCCACCTCAAGGTAGCAGGAAGCCAAGAAATGAGCAAACTACCCAAAATCCATCTGAGGACAGTAAGAGCCCGGAGAGGAATAATTCTGGCAATCAAACGCCAGAAATTGGGTGGAAAGCTGGCGTTGAACACCCAAACCATGCTCATTTCTGGCGTTCAACGCCAGAAACAAGCAAGGAATTGGCGTTGAACGCCCAAAAGAAGCACAGTTCTGGCGTTCAGACGCCAGGAACAGGTGAGGAGTTGGCGTCCAACGCCACTCCACCTTCTAACCCTGGCATTCAAATGCCAGTGAGGGATCAGACATACACAAGTGCTGATAACAACCCCTCTAAAAAGGCTTCTCCAACCACCTCTGTAGGAAATAAACCTGCAGCAACTAAGGTTGAGGATTATAAAGCCAAGATACCTTATCCTCAAAAACTCCGCCAAGAGGAGCAGGATAAGCAATTTGCTCGCTTTGCAGATTATCTCAAGACTCTTGAAATAAAGATTCCGTTTGCAGAGGCACTTGAGCAAATACCTTCTTATGCCAAGTTCATGAAAGAGATCTTGAGTCATAAGAAGGATTGGAGAGAAACTGAAAGAGTTCTCCTCACTGAAGAATGCAGTGCAGTCATTCTAAAAAGCTTTTCAGAAAAGCTTAAAGATCCCGGAAGCTTTCTGATAATATGCATATTATAGGGTAATTGCACCAAGACAGCCTTATGTGATCTTGGGGCAAGCATCAACCTAATACCTGCATCCACTATCAGAAAGCTTGGTTTAACTGAAGAAGTTAAACCAACCCGGATATGTCTCCAACTTGCTGATGGCTTCATTAAATACCCATCAGGCGTGATTGAGGACATGATTGTCAGAGTTGGGCCATTCGCCTTTTCCACTGACTTTGTAGTGCTGGAAATGGAGGAGCACAAGAGTGCTACTCTCATTCTAAGAAGACCTTTCCTAGCAACTGGACGAACTCTCATTGACGTCCAAAAGGGGGAAGTCACCCTGAGAGTCAATGAGGATGAATTTAAGTTGATTGCTGTCAATGCCATGCAGCATCCAGACACACCAAAAGACTGAATGAAAGTTGATCTTATTGACTCTTTGGTAGAGGAGATCAACATGGCTGAGAGTCTCGAATCAGAGTTGGAAGATATCCTTAAAGATGTTCAGCCTGATCTTGAGGATTCAGAGGAATTGAAAGAGCCTCTGAAATTTCCTCAGGAAGAGGAAAAACCTCCTAAACCCAAGCTCAAACCATTACCACCATCCCTGAAATATGCATTTCTGGGAGAAGGTGACACTTTTCCAGTGATCATAAGCTCTGCTTTAAATCCACAGGAAGAGGAAGCACAAATTCAAGTGCTAAGGACACACAAGACAGCTCTTGGGTGGTCCATAGGTGACCTTAAGGACATAAGCCCAGCTAGATGCATGCACAAGATCTTATTGGAGGACAATGCTAAGCCAGTGGTTCAACCACAGAGGCAGCTAAATCCAGCCATGAAGGAAGTGGTGCAGAAAGAGGTCACCAAATTACTGGAGGCTGGGATTATTTATCCTATTTCTGATAGCCCCTGGGTGAGCCCTGTCCAAGTTGTCCCCAAAAAGGGAGGCATGACAGTGGTTCATAATGAAAAAAATGAACTGGTTCCTACAAGAACAGTTACAGGGTGGCGCATGTATATTGACTACAGAAGGCTCAATACAGCCACCAGAAAGGATCATTTTCCTTTACCATTCATAGACCAGATGCTAGAAAGACTAGCAGGTAATGATTATTACTGTTTTTTGGATGGCTATTCAGGCTACAACCAAATTGCAGTAGATCTCCAGGATCAAGAGAAAACAGCATTCACATGTCCATCTGGAGTGTTTGCTTATAGAAGGATGCCATTTGGGTTGTGTAATGCGCCTGCAACCTTTCAGAGATGCATGCTCTCTATTTTCTCTGATATGGTGGAAAAATTTCTGGAAGTCTTCATGGATGACTTCTCAGTATATGGAGACTCATTCAGCTCCTGTCTTGATCACCTGACACTGGTCTTGAAAATATGCCAAGAGACCAACCTGGTTTTAAACTGGGAAAAATGTCACTTTATGGTGGCTGAAGGGATTGTCCTTGGACATAAAATTTCAAACAAGGGAATAGAGGTGGATCAAGCTAAAATAGAAGTAATTGAAAAATTACCACCACCTGCCAATGTTAAGGCAATCAGAAGCTTTCTGGGGCATGCAGGATTCTATAGGAGGTTTATAAAGTATTTTTCAAAAATTGCAAAACCTCTAAGCAACCTGCTAGCTGCTGACACGCCATTTGTGTTTGACACAGAGTGCCTGCAGGTGTTTGAAACTCTGAAAGCTAAGCTGGTCACAGCACCAGTTATCTCTGCACCAGACTGGACATTACCATTCGAATTAATGTGTGATGCCAGTGATCACGCCATTGGTGCAGTACTGGGACAGAGGCATGATAAGATTCTGCATGTCATTTATTATGCTAGTCGTGTTTTAAATGATGCCCAGAAAAATTACACAACCAAAGAAAAGGAATTACTTGCAGTGGTCTATGCCATTGACAAGTTTAGATCATACTTAGTAGGATCAAAAGTGATTGTGTACACTGACCATGCTGCTCTTAAATATCTAATCACAATGCAGGATTCAAAACCCAGGCTCATAAGATGGGTGTTGCTTCTGCAGGAGTTTGACATAGAAATAAGAGACAGAAAAGGGACAGAAAACCAAGTGGCTGACCATCTGTCCCGGATAGAGCTAGTAGAAGGGGCGTCCTTTCCCTCTATTGAGATCTCTGAAACCTTTCCAGATGAGCATTTGTTTGCCATTCAGGAAACACCATGGTTTGCAGACATTGCAAACTATAAAGCTGCAAGGTTCATACCCAAGGAGTACAGCAGGCAACAAAAGAAAAAATTAATTACTGATGCAAAGTACTACTTGTGGGATGAACCCTATCTCTTTAAGAGATGTGCAGACGGAATAATCCGTAGGTGTGTGCCTAGAGAAGAAGCACAGAGGATCTTATGGCATTGCCATGGATCACAATATGGAGGCCATTTCGGAGGTGAGCGACCAGCCACCAAGGTCCTCCAATGTAGCTTCTACTAGCCTACCCTCTATAGAGATTTCCGAGAGTTTGTACATACCTGTGACAGTTGCCAGAGAGCTGGTAATCTGCCTCATGGTTACGCCATGCCTCAACAAGGGATCTTGGAGATTGAGTTGTTTGATGTATGGGGAATTGACTTCATGGGGCCTTTCCCACCATCATATTCAAACACTTATATTCTGGTGGCAGTCGATTATGTATCAAAATGGGTAGAGGCCATTGCCACGCCCACTAATGATACTAAGACAGTGCTGAAGTTCCTCCAGAAACATATCTTCAACAGGTTTGGTGTCCCGAGAGTACTAATCAGTGATGGGGGTACTCACTTCTGCAACAAACAGCTTTACTCTGCCATGGTCCGGTATGGGAATAGCCACAAGGTGGCCACTCCATATCATCCACAGACAAATGGGCAAGCTGAAGTCTCTAATAGAGAACTAAAAAGAATCCTGGAACGGACTGTCAGTACCCGTAGAAAGGATTGGGCAAGAGGGTTGGATGATGCTCTGTGGGTTTACAGAACAGCATTCAAGACTCCTATAGGAACCTCTCCATACCAGCTTGTGTATGGTAAGGTCTGTCATCTGCCCGTGGAACTGGAACATAAGGCCTACTGGGCAACCAGATTCCTGAACTTTGATGCCAAACTAGCTGGAGAAAAAAGATTGCTCCAGCTGAATGAGCTAGAGGAATTCAGATTCACTGCTTTCAAAAATGCCAAGCTTTATAAAGAGAAATAAAAAAGGTGGCATGACAGAAAGCTGTCATCTAGAATCTTTGAACCAGGACAAAAGGTTCTGCTGTTTAACTCTAGGCTCAGGCTATTCCCTGGGAAACTGAAATCCCAGTGGAGGGGACCATATATGATTACAAGTGTATCGCCATATGGTTATGTGGAGCTTCAAGACATTGATTCTGATAAGAAGTTCATTGTTAATGGACAGAGAATCAAGCACTATCTTGAAGACAATGTTGAGCAAGAGTGCTCAAGGCTGAAGCTAGATTAAAAGCTCAGCAAGGTCCAGCTAAAGACAATAAAGAAGCGCTTGCTGGGAGGCAACCCAGCCATTGGCAAAACTTTTTCTGTTGTTTTGCCCTATTCTTGATTTTATTTGTTTATATAAAGTTCACTATTAATAAGGCAAGGAGTCAATTGCATAGGTTCACAGGGTTACAGAAGAATTCAACACTCAAAACAGAGAAAAAGAGCTCACTGGCAAGAAAACGCCAGTGAGAGGCACAACTAGGCGTTAAACACCCAAAAGAAGCATCTACTGGGCGTTTAACGCCAGTAATGATAGCCATCTGGGCGTTAAACGCCAGAAAGAAGCAGCTTCTGGGCGTTTAACGCCAGATTGACAGCATCCTGGGCGTTCAGAAAAACGCCCAGTGACAAAGGAGTTCCTGGCGTTCAACGCCAGAAAGAAGCAACAGCTGGGCGTTGAACGCCCAGGAGAAGCAGCATTTGGGCGTTAAACGCCCAAAACATGCAGCATTTGGGCGTTTAACGCCAGGATGGTGGGGAGGAGGTAAATTCGTTTTTATTTCACATTTTTTTTAATTTTCATGTTTCAATTCATGATTTCTTGCATAAACATGTTACAAACCCTAATTTCTAAAAACCCTACTTTAAAAATATCAAATGTATCTTAATCCATAAACACAATTTCTTTTTCAATCCAATCCAACTCTTTTTCAAATTTTCCAAAACAAATCTATCTCTTTTCCTTCTAAAATCTTTTCAACTCATTAATATCTTTTTCAAATCTCCACATTATCTTTTTCAAAATCCAAATTTATCTTTTTCAAATATCTTTCATATCTTTTCAATTTTAAATCACATCTTTTCATATCATACTTATTTTTTATAAATCATATCTTCTATCTTATCTTTTTAAAATTTTCGAAAACCCACCCCCCTCCCTTTTAAATCCGCATTCGGACTCCCTCCTCTCATCCACCATTTGACACTAGCTCTCCTTCTATCCCTCTCCTTTCTTTTCTTTTGCTTGAGGACAAGCAAACCTCTAAGTTTGGTGTGTTTATCCGTGATC
The DNA here is from genome assembly GCF_003086295.3 of Arachis hypogaea. Taxonomy (NCBI): domain Eukaryota; kingdom Viridiplantae; phylum Streptophyta; class Magnoliopsida; order Fabales; family Fabaceae; genus Arachis; species Arachis hypogaea. The sequence goes on along the minus strand of NC_092049.1, from coordinate 41,191,203 downwards.
ACTAAATTATACCCACTAAGATCATGGCTCCTAAAGGAAAACAACCCACTCCAAGAGGCAAGAAAGAGAGTATTCCAAAACCACTTTGGAATCAAGGGAAGTTTTTAACCAAAGAACATTCAGACCATTACTACAAAATAATGGGTCTAAGATCAGTGATCCCGGAAGTCAAGTTTGATCTGAAAGAAGATGAATATCTGGAGATCCAAGAGCAGATTCGAAACAGGAACTGGGAAGTCCTAGCTAATCCTGAAACAAAAGTGGGAAGGAATATGGTTCAGGAGTTCTACGCTAATCTGTGGCAAACAGATAGGCAGAGAATATCTGGAACTGCCCTCTATGACTATCGGACTTTGGTCAGAGGAAAGATTGTTCACATCCACCCTGACAAAATCAGGGAGATCTTTAAGCTACCTCAGCTGAAAGATGACCCAGACTCCTTCAATAGTAGAATGATGAGAACAAACAAGGGACTGGATAAGATTCTAGAGGATATATGCATCCCTAGAGCCAGGTGGACCACCACCAGCAAGGGTGTCCCAAATCAACTCAAGAGAGAAGATCTCAAACCAGTCGCCAGACTAGAGGAACATCCACATCCCAAACTCAAGGTTGTTGAGTTCTAATCTTAGCCTTAACTCTGTGATAATTGTTCTTATTTGAGTTTTACCTTAGAAGTTATAGTAGTAATTAGTAGTGATTTTATCTCCAATTAAGCTATGATTTATTTTTCTCATCATCATTAAACATGAATAAAATAGAAGATATTCTTTAGAATAAGGAGGCAATATTTTTTCGAATTCTACATAAAAGAAATTCTAATTATTTACATGTGGTGGCAATGCTTTCTGCCTTCTAAATGAATGCCTGAACAGAGCATATGTCTTTGGAATTTGATGTTCTTGAATGTTAAATATGTTGGCTCTTGAAAGAATGATGAACATGAGACATGTTATTGATAATCTGAAAAATCATAAAAATGATTCTTGAAGCAAGAAAAAGCAGTGAATACAAAGCTTGCAAAAAAAAAGCAAGCAGAAAAAGCCAATAGCCCTTAAAATCAAAAGGCAAGGGTAATAAAGGATCCAAGGCTTTGAGCATCAGTGGATAGGAGGGCCTAAAGGAATCAAATCCTGGTCTAAGCAGCTAAACCAATCTGTCCCTAACCATGTGCTTGTAGCGTGAAGGTGTCAAGTGAAAACTTGAGACTGAGCGGTTAAAGTCAAGGTCCAAAGCAAAAAAGAAGAGTGTGCTTAAGAACCCTGGACACCTCTAATTGGGGACTTTAGCAAAGCTGAGTCACAATCCGAAAAGGTTCACCCAATTATGTGTCTGTGGCATTTATGTATCCGGTGGTAATACTGGAAAACAAAGTGCTTAGGGCCACGGCCAAGACTCATAAAGTAGTTGTGTTCAAGAATCAACATACTGAACTAGGAGAATCAATAACATTATCTGAATTCTAAGTTCTTATAGATGCCAATCATTCTGAGCTTCAATGGATAAAGTAAGATGCCAAAACTGTTCGGAAGCAAAAAGCTACTAGTCCCGCTCATCTAATTAGAATCTGAGCTTCACTCAAGAACTCTGAGATATTATTGCTTCGTGACTTATTTGTATTCTATTTTATTTGTCTAGTTGCTTGGGGACAAGCAACAGTTTAAGTTTGGTGTTGTGATGAGCGGATATTTTATACGCTTTTTGGGGTTAATTTCATATAGTTTTTAGTATGATTTGGTTAGTTTTTAGTATATTTTCATTAGTTTTAGGCAAAATTCATATTTCTAGACTTTACTATGAGTTTGTATGTTTTTCTGTAATTTCAGGTATTTTCTTGCTGAAATTGAGGGAGCTGAGCAAAAATCTGATTCAGGCTGAAAAAGGACTGCTGATGCTGTTGGATTCTGACCTCTCAACACTCGGAATGGATTTTCTGGAGCTACAGAAGTCCAATTGGCTCGCTTCCAATTGCGTTGGAAAGTAGACATTCAGGGCTTTCCAGAAATATATAATAGTAAATACTTTTCTCAAGGATAGATGACATAAACTGGCGTTCAACGCCAGTTCCATGTTGCAGTCTGGCGTCCAGCACCAGAAACAGATTACAAGTTGGAGTTCAACGCCAGAAACAAGTTACAACCTGGCGTTGAACACCCAAAACAGCCCAGGCACGTGAGAAGCTTAATTCTCAGCCCCATCACACACCAAGTGGGCCCCAGAAGTGGATTTCTGCACTATCTATCATAGTTTACTCATTTTCTGTAAACCTAGGTTACTAGTTTAGTATTTAAACAACTTTTAGAGATTTATTTTTGTATCTCATGACATTTTAGATCTGAACTTTGTAATCTCTGACGGCATGAGTCTCTAAACTCCATTGTTGGGGGTGAGGAGCTCTGCTGTGTTTCGATGAATTAATGCAACTATTTCTGTTTTCCATTCAAACATGCGTGTTCCTATCTAAGATATTCATTCGCACTTAATTATAGAGAAGGTGATGATCCGTGACACTCATCACCTTCCTCAATTTATGAACGTGTGTCTAACAACCACCTCCGTTCTACATCAGATTGAATGAGTATCTCTTAGATTCCTTAATCAGAATCTTTGTGGTATAAGCTAGATTGATGGCGGCATTCATGAGAATCCGGAAAGTCTAAACCTTGTCTGTGGTATTCCGAGTAGGATTCTGGGATTGGATGGCTGTGACGAGCTTCAAACTCGCGAGTGTTGGGCGTAGTGACAGACGCAAAAGGATCAATGGATCCTATTCCAGCATGAGTGGGAACCGACAGATGATTAGCCGTGTAGTGACAGCGCAAGTGGACCCTTTGCACTGAAAGGACGGATGGTAGCCATTGACAACGGTGATCCACCAACACACAGCTTGCCATGGAAGGAACTTTGCACTTTTGCATGCATGAGGGAAGAGGAATACAAGAGAAAAGCTGAAATTCAGAAGACAAAGCATCTCCAAAACCCCAACATATTCTCCATTACTGCATAACAAGTAACCTTTAATTCATGCTCTCTTGTTCATTTGCAAGTCAACTGATAACCACAAATTAATATCCTGACTAAGAGTTGCAAGATAACCATAGCTTGCTTTAAACCAACAATCTCCGTGGGATCGACCCTTACTCACGTAAGGTATTACTTGGACGACCCAGTGCACTTGCTGGTTAGTGGTACGAGTTGTAAAAAATGTGATTCACAATTCGTGCACCACCTTCCTAGTCAATTTAGTTAAAGGTAAGGCGAGCTGTGAAAATCCCTTAATGAATCTGCGATAATATCCCGCCAAACCTAGAAAACTCCTTATCTCTGTCACTGAAGTTGGTCGCTCCCAATTCATCACTGCTTCCACCTTAACAGGATCCACATCTATTCCCTGCTTACTCACCATGTGGCTGAGAAACTTCACTTCACTCTTCCAGAACTCACATTTAGATAACTTAGCATACAACTTCCTGTCTCTTAGAATTTGCAGCACAGTTCGCAAGTGATCGGCATGCTCCTCTTCAGTCTTAGAATAAACAAGAATGTCATCAATGAAGACAATAACAAACTTGTCCAAATACGGTCAGAAAATCCTGTTCATATAATTCATAAATACTGCCGGGGCATTAGTTAACCCAAAAGACATTACTGTATACTCATAATGACCATAACGCGTCCTGAAAGCAGTTTTCGGAATATCCTTGTCTCTAACCCTTATCTGATGATAACCAGATCGCAGATCAATCTTAGAAAACACACTGGCACCCTATAACTGATCCATTAGATCATCGACTCTAGGCAACAGATATTTGTTCTTCACAGTAATCTTATTCAACTGCCGATAGTCAACACACAACCGCATACTTGACGTTAGGATTTTTGCTAGTAAAGAATGTCATAAAAACAGTTGCGTTGTAGATATAGTCTCTAAACCAACAAAAATCCCTTCGTACAAACGTTTTGGTTGTCACAAGTAACAAATCCCTTTAAAATTGATAACCGAGTATTTTAAACCTCAGGTCGTCTTCTCAAGGAATTGCAGGGAAGTATGTTCTTATTATTGGTTATGAGTTTGTAAATTGGGGTTTTGGAAGTAAGGTGGGAATATGTTATATGACAAGTAAAATAAAATAATAATAATAAAAATAAACTCTTGGCAAGATATTAGAACTGGAGGTCCTATCCTTATTAATTGTAATGAGAATTGGATTTTTCTCCCACTTTGTTAACCTCTAACTATGAAGGTAAGTTAAGTGGATGAATTAATTTTTATTCTTCAGGTCCTAGTCTTTCTTTGGGAAAGACTAGAGTTATTGGAATTTGAATTAATGAAATGAAGAAATCCAATTTTCAATCAACAATAAGTTTGCCAAAAGGAAGAAAATATCTAAATTAAAAAGCATCAATATAAATAAAGCAAAGCAAAATTAAATCTGAGAATACCTCGAATAAAATACATTCAAAGTAGTAAAATCTAACATGGAAAAGTTCATAAGCCAATTGGGCAACATAAATCAAATACAAATAAAAGCATGAGAGTATCTGAAAGTAAAAGAGAAATAAAAAGTAAAAGGAATATTAAACCTGGATCGAGAGTTACTCCTAAAACTAAGAGAAATCCTAAATCCTAATCCTAAGAGAGATGAGAGAACCTCTCTCTCTAAAAACTACATCTAAAATATAAAAAGTGAATTATGAAAGCCTCCTCATGAATGGATGCAGTCCCCCACTTTATAGCCTCTAATCTGTGTTTTCTTGGCCGCAAACTGGGTCAGAAACAGTCCAGAATTCGCTGGTTTCAAATTTTTGCCACGCTGGATTTCCGTCATTGCGACGCGGCCGCATGGATCACGCGGTCGCGTCGCCTAGCATCAGGGAAACTATAACATATTATATATCAAATCGAAGCCCCGGATGTTAGCTTTCCAAATCAACTGGAACCGCATCATTTGGACCTCCGTAGCTAAAGTTATAGCCGTTTGAGTGTGAAGAGGTCAGGCTGGACAGCTTAGCAATTTCTCCAACTTCTTGTATTCCTTCCACTTTTGCATGCTTTCTTTTCATCCTCTGAGCCATTCCTGCCCTGTAATCTCTGAAATCACTTAACACACATATCAAGGCATCTAATGGTAATAAGAGAGGATTAATAATAAGCAAATATAAGTCCAAAGAAACATGTTTTTAATCAAAGCACATAATTAGAAAGGCAAATGTAAAACCATGCAAAGAGTATGAATAAGTGGGTAAAGAGTAGATAAAAACCACTCAATTGAGCACAAGATAAACCATAAAATAGTGGTTTATCAACCTCCCCACACTTAAACATTAGCATGTCCTCATGCTAAGCTCAAGAGAAGCTATAAAGAAATGAAGAGGAATGGTAGAATGTATGAAATGAAACCTATGAATGCAACTACATGCTAAATGCTTTTACTTACTTGGTTAAGAGTAAATAAGTTGTCCAAGAATAAATATGAACTGGATTTCACTAATTCAAATCATAAAAATGAAGTACAAATAGACTTGCAAGAAGAAAATAGCTCATGAAAGTAGGGAACAAGGAATTGAGCATCGAACCCTCACTGGTAGTGTATACACTCTAATCACTCAAGTGTTTAAGGTTCGATCTCTCAATTCTCTACTAACCTTGCTTTCTAAGGCTTGCTCTTCATCTAACAATCAACATAAATTTAATGCACAAATACACAAATCAAGAGGTCTTTTAAGGGTTGTAATGGGGTTAGGGTCAAGGTAGGACTGTATTTGGTCAAGTGGACTAAAATCTGAATCCTTAATTAACTTAAACTTTCCACCTAACTTAAACAATCCATGTAATCATAATACCACATCCAACTATCCATTAACCATGTTTTCCACATATTCATGCATTCTAATTTCAAGTACAACTCATATGCATTGCTTTCACCACTTACTTTGGGGCATTTTGTCCCCTTTTATTATTTGCTCTTTTTCTTCTTCTTTTTTCTCCTTTATTATTTTTTTTTATATATTTTTTTTCTCAATGCATATGATTAAAGTATTGAATGCATGAACATATTCTCAACATTCTTTCACATTTTCAGAAAATTCTAACATACTCAATTCTCAAATCAAATGTTTCCAAACCCACTTTTCCCACACTTAATTCGTGAGCACTCTCACTAGTCTAAGCTAACCAAGGATTCGAATCAAGGACATTATTGTTTTTCACTTAGAGTTAATGATGTGCTAAAATAAAGAACAAAGGGGTAAAATAGGCTCAAAGTTGGTTTGCAAAGGATAATGAAGGGTTAAGGCCATATGGGTATGTAAGCTCAGTGAAACAAAGGCCTCAATCATATAAGTGCATGCATACATCAAACCATGGAAATATAGAATTAAGCAAGACAAAGATCACAATTTTAGAGAGAATAACACACACCAAAAATAAAATATTGGTTGATAAAATGCAACCAATTAAATAGGCTCAAAAATCTCACTGATTTTGTGTGTTCGAGCTCTAAACCATGTTCCAGTATAATATTTCTTCAAACAAGTGTAACAAAAAATTTTATTCAAATTAGTGGAATGCTCTAAAAGGTTTCTTGAAAAAGAAAATATTACTTTAACCCAGTGGTAGAATATGCACAAAAACAAACATGCAAATGCAACAACTAACTACAAAGAAAAATTAAATATTGGTGTTGAGACAAGAAGGTACTAACCCATGGAGATCGGTATCGACCTCCCCACACTTAAAGATTGCACCGTCCTCGGTGCATGCTAAGATGTGCAGGTGGACGGGTTGCTTCAACTGACGCTTTTCTCAACAAGGAATGTGTGTAGGAACTTGTTTGTCTCTCCCATGTAAACGTCTTCCGGTTCTCTTCCTGGTGGCCATTCTGAAAGAAAAAAAAGGGAAGAAAAGTAACCCAAAAATAAAGATAGAAAATAAAAGATGGGTGTTAATGCTAGATAATAAGGGTTTCAATTGCATGGTAGCTACAACATGCAAGTGAGAAAACAGTAGAAGCACATGGCATACTAGTGGTGCAAAAATTGCAACAATGAGGAAGAGAGTGGGTAATGCAAAATAGTGTAAATACATATCAATGCAAAAGGAATATCAGTATTATAAAAATTAGCATTGACTTATGAATAATAATACCCAATTAGAATAAAACAAGTCATGAAGTACCAAGATAATACCAGAAAAGATATAACAATTGAATAAGAATATGTGAACACCAATGGTAAAATATTAAATTTAAAAAAATAAAAAAATATAAATATGCAATGAATGAAAGTATGCAAATAAATTAAAATAAAATGAAAGATAATAAGAATGAGAAAAGAAAGAAGGGAAGAAGAAGTAAGGAAGAAAGAAGGGAGGAAAAATTAGGATTTGGAGGAGAGAAAGATAAGATAATTCGGCAATTTAGGTTGAGCTGTGCGGCGCATGTCACGCGGCCGCGTGGGGCACGAGTTCGCGTGGATGAGCTTCAAGTATGGTGACGCGATCGCGTCGGTCACGCGGTCGCGTGACCCATGTTATGCTTCTGGCGCGAGTGCAGCCTCGCGCCAGCACAACTCTTTGTTCAAATTAATTTAATTGCCCAAAATTGGGATGACGCGATCGCGTGGGTCACGCGATCACGTGAGTGGGCGTCAGAGAATGGATGACGCGGCCGCGTCGGCGACGCGGTTGCGTGATATGGATTGTGCTTCCAGCACCAATCCAGCACCACTCCTGCAGAATATTTCATTGTGCACCCTTTTACATCGAAAACTCAAGGCACGCGGCCGCGTGGGGAACGCAGTCGCGTGGGGGGCCATGGTTCCCATGCGACGCGAACGCGTCGGCGACGCAGTCGCGTGGGTTGATTTGTGCCATTGGCACGCCTCCAGCCATGCTCCAGCGTGACTCTCTGTTCATTTATTTTTTTTCTTCACTCCCCTTGCGACGCGGACGCGTTGCTGATGCGATCGCGTCGCGTAGCGAAGATTTTTTTTAATGAAATATACAGATGCAAATGCAGTGCTTAATGTGAATGCTATGCATGATTCCAGGTTCAATGAAAATAAAATAAAATAAAAATAAACAACATGAAATAAAATTGAAAAAGAACGATCATACCTTGGTGGGTTGTCTCCCACCTAGCACTTTTAGTTATAGTCCTTAAGTTGGACATTTGATGAGATTCCTGCTATGGTGGTTTGTGCTTGTACTGATCCAGGAATCCCCACCAATGTTTGTATTTCCAGTAGCCTCTGGGGTCCCAAACTAGGCGCAGAAAGCCTTCAAGTAAGTTAAAGCAAATGACAAGGCCCCAAGAGTGGTGATTGGTAGAATGGATTCCGGGGTCCCAGACCTTGCCTTTGCACCCGTCTTTTGGTTGAGCAATATTGTTCCATCTGGGTGGCAAGCAGTCTGAATTCTCACGTAAGCGGCCAAACAACTTCCTAGACCCATCCAGTTGAGCTCTATACCATCCTTTACGTTTAAACTTAAAGCTTCCAACCATAATGAACCTTGCTTGACAATTCTTATCACTGGCCATCTTCCTCTTACTCTTAATGCCACAAAGAGCTCTAAGTTGACCATCCGTCTCCAGTAGCCCATATTCAAGTGGAATTAGAAAGCTAAGGGATATGAATTTTACCCACTTGAATGTTGTGAAGGATGATGGCAACTTAGGGGGAGGTATTTTTAATGAAATTGCAAGCTCCACTCCCTTGTGCTCTTTTCTGATAACTACCACTTCTTTGCAAGCTTCTTCAATTTCAACCTCTTCCTCTTGGTAGCTCTCTTTCAATTCAATCTCCTCTTCATTGCTTTCCAAGGGCATGGGAGGTTGTGCTTCTTCTTCTTGAATCTCCATCTCTTGATCAACCTCTTCCAAGTCTTCAACTATGATATGCTTTGGAGGTTGTACACCTTCCTCAGCATCAATTTCAACCGTCTTGGAAGGAGGCTCTATGACTGGACTTTCCCATGGAGGTTCTGCATCTCCTAATTCTTCAACCACTTCTTCTTCTTCAATAATTCCGGCTTCCTCTACTTGTTCCAGTACAAAGTCATGCTCCGTACTGTTCACCTGGAGTTTTTAGTATCTCCTTCATACTACGTTCTTCATTATATTGTCCACATGAAGCCATGGGGGTTCCTTGAGTGTCTGAACGTCGGGAAGCTAATTGACTCATTATTGCTTGCCCCAATTGATGAATGGTTGACTGAAATCGATCCACTGTTTCTTTTAGGCGAACCTCTGCTTCTCGGGTTGCCGGATTTGGACAGGACACATAGAGAAGTGGTGGTGGTTGGGAGTGAGTGGATTGGAATTGGGGTGGTTCTATATATGGTTCATATGGCTCATAAGGTTGTTGGTATGGTGGTTGAGGGTTAGGGTCATATGGAGGTGAATGGTGGTAGTTGGCTTGTGAGTGTGGTAGTTCAAAGTTGTGTTCAGGACAGGGTTCATAGGCATATGGTGGTGGTTGTTGATAGTCCATTGGAGGTGGTTATTGCCATGAGGGTTGATCAAATCCTTGTGGCTCCTCCCATCTTTGATTGTTCCAACCTTGATGCCCGTTCTCATTGTAATTTCTTCTTTCTGCAACATAATTGTAACCAGACTCATAGCCAAAGGGGTGAGAGTTCATAGTAGCAAATAAAAAATTAAAAACAAAAATAAATTTAAATTTAAATTAAAAGGTTATTTAAATTTTGAATTTGAAAATTAAATTTTAAAATTTGAATTTTTAAATTTTTGAAATTTGAATTTTTGAAATTTGAAAATTGAAAAATTTTTAAATTTGAATTTTGAAAAATTTTTAAATTTGAATTTTTGAAATTTGATTTTTGAAATAAGATAAGATAAGATAAAAATTTTTAAAATAAAATCCAATAACCTCTTAATTTACAAAAAATCAAAAATAAAAACAAAAATAAAAACAAAAATAAACAAGCAAAAAGCAAATATTTACAATAACCAATAATAAGGCACACGTTTGCAATTCCCCGGCAACGGCGCCATTTTGACGTTAGGATTTTTGCTAGTAAAGAATGTCATAAAAACAGTCGCGTTGTAGATATAGTCTCTAAACCAACAAAAATCCCTTCGTACAAACGTTTTGGTTGTCACAAGTAACAAACCCCTTTAAAATTGATAACCGAGTATTTTAAACCTCGGGTCGTCTTCTCAAGGAATTGTAGGGAAGTATGTTCTTATTATTGGTTATGAGTTTGTAAATTGGGGTTTTGGAAGTAAGGTGGGAATATGTTATATGACAAGTAAAATAAAATAATAATAATAAAAATAAACTCTTGGCAAGGTATTAGAACTGGAGGTCCTATCCTTATCAATTGTAATGAGAATTGGATTTTTCTCCCACTTTGTTAACCTCTAACTATGAAGGTAAGTTAAGTGGATGAATTAATTTTTATTCCTCAGGTCCTAGTCTTTCTTTGGGAAAGACTAGAGTTATTGGAATTTGAATTAATGAAATGAAGAAATCCAATTTTCAATCAATAATGAGTTTGCCAAAAGGAAGAAAATATCTAAATTAAAAAGCATCAATATAAATAAAGCAAAGCAAAATTAAATCTGAGAATACCTCGAATAAAATACATTCAAAGTAGTAAAATCTAACATGGAAAAGTTCATAAGCCAATTGGGCAACATAAATCAAATACAAATAAAAGCATGAGAGTATCTGAAAGTAAAAGAGAAATAAAAAGTAAAAGGAATATTAAACCTGGATCGAGAGTTACTCCTAAAACTAAGAGAAATCCTAAATCCTAATCCTAAGAGAGAGGAGAGAACCTCTCTCTCTAGAAACTACATCTAAAATATAAAAAGTGAATTATGAGAGCCTCCTCATGAATGGATGCAGTCCCCCACTTTATAGCCTCTAATTTGTGTTTTCTGGGCCGCAAACTGGGTCAGAAACAGTCTAGAATTCGCTGGTTTCAAATTTTTGCCACGCTGGATTTCTGTCATTGCGACGCGGCCGCATGGATCACGCGATCGCGTCACCTAGCATCAGGGAAACTATAACATATTATATATCAAATCGAAGCCCCGGACGTTAGCTTTCCAACGCAACTGGAACCGTGTCATTTGGACCTTCATAGCTAAAGTTATATTCGTTAGAGTGCGAAGAGGTCAGGCTGGACAGCTTAGCAATTTCTCCAACTTCTTGTATTCCTTCCACTTTTGCATGCTTCCTTTTCATCCTCTGAGCCATTCCTGCCCTGTAATCTCTGAAATCACTTAACACACATATCAAGGCATCTAATGGTAATAAGAGAGGATTAATAATAAGCAAATATAAGTCCAAAAAAACATGTTTTCAATCAAAGCACATAATTAGGAAGGCAAATGTAAAACCATGCAAATAGTATGAATAAGTGGGTAAAGAGTAGATAAAAACCACTCAATTGAGCACAAGATAAACCATAAAATAGTGATTTATCAATACTCCCATCCTTCTTCTTTACCAGTAACACTGGCGCTCCCCACGGAGGAACACTTGGTCGAATAAAGTGCATACCCAACAGATCTTCCAGCTGAGCTTTCAGTTCAACCATTTCTAAAGGTGACATCCTGTAAGGAGTAATTGAAATTGGACCGCTTCCTGGAACTAACTCAATTGCGAATTCAACTTCCCGGTTAGGTGGAAATTCATTAATATCATCCGGAAACACATCTGGAAATTCACATACAACCAGAATCTACTCTAAATTCTGATCATCACCTGATACTCCCGCAGTTAATAACATAATACCCTGACATTCAGTCCCAGAACAGTTTACCTTCATAGAGATCAAATAGTAACTATTCACCACAACCGGTGCTTCTGACCCTTCCGGCATAAACTGTACTGACTTCTCAGAACAATCAAGCAAAACATGATTCTTAAATAACCAATCTTCCGACTATCACAGCGCCACCTGCCTGCAAGATACATCGTGTCCCCTGTCACCAATACTGAGCCTCACCTTACAGTTGATAAGTTCCAAATTCAACCCATTGCTCCTCAGGAACCTGTTGGGCCTGCAACGCCCGTTCCATAGCTTGAATCCAATTATTTGCGTCAGTGGGATTCGAGGTTCCCCTAAAAGTCAGAGGGCGAACTTTCATAAATGTAGCAAGTGTCATAGGACCGTCCTCATCATGATTGTTCCCATGATTACCCTGATTTATTTGGTTACCCAACACCTCAGCTGTTGCCTGCATAGCTGCAGCCATATTTCTCAGGGCAGCCATAAAGTCTACTAGATCATTCCCTGCCAAACCAGGAGTAACGGTGCCTATCCTACCTTTACCTCACCCGCGACTGTGTCCGCGAGTCGACATCTGGTCCATATACACACTAAACAAGTGATATTAAGTTGATCAGTCTTAATATCGCAGGTCTAATGCTTTAGTTCCAAATGCATGCTCACAAACGTTTATGCCATATATATATCAATCAGATATCCTAATAGCACATAAACACATATACAGAGAATGCACAGAAGTACAATCAGTCCATCTTTTAGGCTCTATAGGAACGAACTGCTCTGATACCATAATGTAACACCCTACCACACAGAGCTTTACGCTTAAGTCGTAAAACAGAGGTGGTGTGGTATTACGACCTCTAAAATAAAATGTATATATATATAATAGCAGAAGAATTATAATATGCTAGGAGCCTTGAAGAATAGAGGAAATAAAAATCGCAAAATAAAAGTACAATGCTAAAAGAACGAGTTAACTTGCGTGCTAAGAAAACCATAACTATTAAACATAAGATAACAAAAGTAGGAGTAGAATGCCAAAGATACAAAATAATAAGCTCCTAACTCAGCCTGCGAAGTCAAGACTGGCCGGAGAATATTTACACATATATACATACATATCCAAAACCCAAAAGTACATATACACAATCCTGCCTCTCCATAAACCTCTAGGAGGATCAAAAGAACAAGTTATGCGGAGAGAAAACTAAATACATATATATACATCATAGCATAACAAAACAACCCTGTAAGCACTCCGCTTCAAGAGTCCAGACGCCTAACGAGATGCCTCTCGACTTGCATCTGAAAAATAACAACATAGTATAGGATGAGAACCGGAGGTTCTCAGTATGGTAAAGGTGCCACACACATAATATATAAGGTCCTGGGAATGACAGAGGCAATCCTAGAACGTCGATACTCAGATTATAGAGCTTAAAGTATTAAACAGAAGCCTTAAAAGGTGGTTTACTAAGGATATTTAAACCTAACTTAACTTAACCTTAAATCTAAATCCCATTCTGTCATTCCTCCATACCTCCAACTCCATCATGCATTTCACAGACAGATAAACATATAAAGGCAAGCACAAGAAGGTTACAAATACTGCAGGTAACAAATACACATTTAACATGGCAAGTACATTTAGGCACACCCAATTAAAGCACAAGCAAGTAATTCGAGTAATATGCATATGATGCATGCCTGTCCTATGGCTGATGAGGCTTATCTGTCGGTTATCCAACCAACCTGACAAGTCTAAATTGTCCTTAGACTATCTCCCGACGTGCATCCCCAAGAGTCTATGCATAGCTTTTTCTCAAATAATCAATATTGCTCAATGGGGGTAACATTCCGGGAATTTATATAGTGCCCGATCACACTTACGTCGTAGGGTCAACAGAGTATCGAGTTTTCAACCTGGTACACGTGGTGGCAAGCCACGGCACTTTATCCAGGGAATCTCGTATCTCAGATTATTCAAATTCATAAGCCATATAAATAATTCAATTATAATTCATCAACATCCACATCATTCTCAATCGCTTCTCATTCATCATTATACGTCAATCATATTCAATCCTTATCCTTCATTATCACACCTCCCATTCCGTCCATCAATAGTTCCAATTCAAAACATGATTCATTCTTTTCTAAATGAATCAAACTTAAAACATGCTCATTTTCTTAATAACTCAAAATCAAACTATATAACCTTTGAATCTAAATCTTTTTAAATAATCATATAAATAAAGTCTCTAATTTTTATAAAATTTTGCCAGCATCTCCTCTAAAACTCGGACTTTGTCACCCTTTTCGGGTCCAAACCTGCATTCTTTTCAATTCAACATACACTTCATCATCATCATAACAGTCACCACAATAAATCTTTCTTAGATCTATAATTATACTCATACAATATTCAAATCCAACAACTAAAATTCAACTAAGGACCATAGTTCACTAATCCTAGGCTTCTAACACAAAATACCTCAAATCAATAATTCATCAAATCATTAGTTAATCAACAAACACCAAACCAACCATGTTCATCAATAATAACATTCAACCATAATTCTCTCCAAATTAACATAACAACATTCACCATCCAAAATTAATAACTAATTATCCAATAAACTTCAACCAAATATATTCATCGACAAATTACTAAACATTAAACATACACCTGCATTCCAACTTATCATATGGTCATCTAGCCTAAGTTTTCGCAGAACAATATATATTAAATGCAAGAAACCTAAATCATACCTTAGCCGATTCCCAAGTATTATTCCAAGATAATTTTTTCTAAAGAACACAGCCCTCAAAACCTCAACTAATCCGCTTCCTCCAAGTTCCAGTATTCACAATTTCGAGCTCCAATTATTTATTCACAACCTAATACACATTTATAACACATATATACCCAATTTAATACTCAAAGCTCAAATTTAGTAAAATTAAAATAGAATTATAGTATCCTCACCTTACCCAAGCTTCACATAAGTAAGAGTAAACGTTTTCCTCAAGTTAATTGGATCCTAAAACATCAGAAATCAAAGGAATTCAACATCTCTTCCAATTATTTGAAAATTGGGGAAAAAGAATGGCTGGAAGTGATTAGTGGCTTACCAAAGAAATTGTTCCGGTAGAAATGTAGAGCTCAACGCGGTGGACGCGTGGCCGCAAACGGTGCGGCGATCGAAACTCGGACGGAGAAGTTACGGCGTTCGGGAGTTGACGCAGGGGTTTCGGTACGTTTCTCTTCTCCCTCCCCCTGTTACGTTGTGCTTCTGCTGCATTGGAAGAAAGAAATGAGCTTTTAAGCTCATGTAATGGGTTGGTCCGGTTGGGCCTACGGGCCCGGTTCAACCGGTTCGGCCAGTTCGGTCCAATCTTGGGCCGTTTTCTTCGAAATTGGTGTCAAAATTCTCGTTTCAATGAGCTCTATCCTAATTTGATATAATTTTCACATTTCTAATCTTCCTTATTAAAAACTAATTTATTGACTAATTATCTACTAATTTAACCGGGATTTACAGAAATCATCATTCTAGTCATCTTTTATCTGTTGATGTTTTACTCCCTTGCCAGTCTTTTTGTAGGTAATCCTTCAGCTTGCTGAATCATGGTCTTCGTGCTTGGTGCTGTTAAAAACTGATAATGGGTTAAGTTTCACACAAGTGGAACTTACAGTGTAATTTGAAATCAAACATCTAACTAATAATAGAATAATCACACATTATAATTAGAAAAATATATTGGATTCATACTATTGTACCAAATTTAATTAGGTAAATTCAAGTACAATTAAACTAAGCCTTAACTAATTATTTAATTGACTCCCAAACCACATAGAAAACTAAGCAAAAGACCAATGACATAACCCAGACAAACATCCATATATAAAGTAAAATGAACATCCTCCTTAGTGCTTCACTAACAACCAACTCATTGACAAAAATATCACTTGTACACCTGATAAATCACAATTTTATGCTTTATCTTATATTGAATTTGGTGAATTTTATCAACTTTTTCTACATTTAATTAATGAAATAGCATAGTGCTGTGAATCTCTCCTAATTTGTACTTAAGAGTGAAAACATGCTTTTTAGACCTTTAATTCGCTAAATTTAATTCACTTTAATTCCATTCGATGTCTTGATGTGTTTGTTAAGTTATTTCAGGCTTAGTAGACAAAGATTGGGTTGAAAAAGTGAAGAAAAAGTATGCCAAGTGGAGAATTCACAAAGAAATGAGGATTTGAAGAAATTCATGGTCACGTGTACGCTTTCCTTGGGAATTAGCCATGTTGCCTTGTGCATACGCATGCTTTGGAAATTAGCCATGTTGCGCATACGCGTGCCTTGCGTGTACGCCTGACATGAGGCATGTGACTTCATTAATTGCAATACGTGGGCCGCGATTTCCAGCCTTCCAGAGCCCAATTCAACTCATTTCTGAAGTATTTGAGGCCAAATTCAAGAAAGAACAAGGGGAGAGCAATTAGGTTTACTTTAAAATCATGTTTTAGGTTATATTCTAGAGAGAGAAGCTCTCTTTTCTCTTTAGAATTAGGGTAGATTTAGGTTGATTTCCTTTTAGATTTAGGTTTTGATCTTGTCTTGATTTAGTTTTTCTTACAATTTCTTGTTATTACATCCTTGTTCTCTTAGTTTTACATGTTATTTCTTTTATTTGTTCACTTTTATATATTATAGACTCTTGTTGATTTTGATTCTCTTTAATGCAATTTATCTTTTCATGATCATTATTGCTTTCTTTAATTGTTGTTATTGTTATCTTGCAATTATTAGACTTAGATTTTATTAATTCTTGTTATTTTACCATGCTTTCATTTTATACCTTCCAAGTGTTTGATAAAATTCTTGGTTTAGTTTTAGAGTAGATTTTTGCACTCTTAGCTTGAGAGTTGAGTAATTGGAGACTCTTGAATTGTCAAAATCTAATGTTGATTGGTAATTGAAGGTTGCTAGTTAGCTTAAATGCCACTAAAGCTAATCTTTCACTAGGAATTGATTAGGACTTGTGGACTATAGTCAATTGTGCTCACTTGACTTTCCTTCATTGTTAGAGGATGACTAAGTGAGAGCAATATACACTTACTATCACAATTGAGGATGACAATGAGGATAGGAATTCTAATTCTCATTCCTAGCCAAGGCTTTTTATATTGATTGATTGTCATTCTTTTTTGTTAGCTTTGATTTCTTAGCTCTTTTAGCATTTATAGTTCCTTAGTTGTAGTTTTACTTTCTTGTCATTTACATTTCTTGTCAATTGTAATCACTCCAAAACTCCCAAAAATATCTCATAACCAATAATAAACACACTTTCCTGCAATTTCTTTGAGAGACGACCCGAGGTTTAAATACTCTCAGTTTTTATTGGTTTGACTTAAGTGACAAACAAACTAAACTTTGATTGAGAATCATCTATTGGTTTGGATCTATACTTCAACAGAATTATTTTGTGAAAATTCCGAACCGATTATTTTCCTCCGTCAACACCCAGTCTAAATGACTCAAATCAAACCCAATTTCTATTCAAGCATAATTAAACTAAATCAATTCCAAAGTACGTAACAAAATAAACATGCGGAGCATGTACATGCAAAAGCCAGCAATTCAAGTAATAGAACAACGGTACTAAATCAAATAAATATACACTTCTCATATAAAAGAACCAACATTATACATGCCAAAATGAATATCCTCCTCAATTCTTAAGGAACAACTATCAAATTTTCCAAATTATTACCCGTGCACCTGGTAAATCAGTTGAAACCACATATTCACACATATAAAATGGTTTAAAAGAAGAATAAGCATCAGAGTCAACAAATTCAATTAAAACCTAATTCGAACATCTATGCATACTACCTGAACACTAGATTCACACCAAATATCAATTCAACTAAGACTTAGCTGTAACTTTTCTTTTCTTTTTTTTCAAAACTCCCAACCCAAAATAAGAAACATATAGTACCGAAAAAAAAATAAAAACCAAGCAAATTAGCAACAATCCCTTTTTTTCTTTCGAGTTGATACCCGTTATTAAAAGACCTAAAATTACTTACATGCAGAACAGAAATTCATTAATTCAACCAAATCAAAGAACATCTAATTAGAACTGTTGTAACTATTACCAGAAGCCTAATACATAGCAAAAACTTATACTGCATTCATACTGTTGTGCCAAATTTGATCAGGTAAATTCAAGCACAATTAGACTAAATTTTTTAACTAATTATTTAACTAAATCCCAAATCAAAGATGTAATCAAGTAAAAATTCAATCACATAACCCAAACAAACATCCATTTTTTTAATAAAATGAACCATTCACATACATAGTGAAATCAACATCCGTATTATTTTCAGTATGGAGTAAATCAGTTGAAACCAAATATTCACGCGTATAAAATGGTTTAAAACAAGAATAAGCATCCACGAGTTCAACCAATTTAAATAACATCTAATTCGAACATTTGTACATACTAATTGAAACCTAGATTAACACCCAACATCAATTCAACTAAACCAATATGAGAAATATATAGTATAGAACAAAATAGAAGCTAAGCAAGTCAGCAATAGTCATATATTTTTTCTTTCCACTTGATACTAATTATTAAAAGACCTAAAATTGTTTACATACAGAATAGAAATCCACTAATTCAACTAAATCAAAGAAGATCTAATTCGAACCGCAGTAACTATTACCAAAAGCCTAATACATAGCATAAACATCCTATGAAAAAATAAAACCCTAACTATCAACTTACCTCTTGCAGACTAATGGGTGAAGAAGCACAGTGGCACGGTGAGGTAAGCCTCGCGTTACCCCTGTCAATGATCTTATTGGTGGAATGCAGTGGTGCTACGAAAACGTGTGTGTTTGCGTGGAGGAAACGGAGAGTGGAAATGAAGACAGAGGAGGAATGCCGCGTTTGGCAGGGAGGTTGGCACAGCACTGACGGAGGTAACAGGGAAGAGAATTGGCAGCGCTGAGGCTTGCTGGAGCGGCAGGGAACGATGGCTCTACTAGGGTGTTGAGAGGGATAGTGCTGCTATTAAAAAGTGGATGGTGAAATTGTAAAAGTGAAAATAGAGTTTTTAGGAGGACAATTGGAGGTGGATTATTTTTTTTACCTTCTGTAGACCAAGATTAAAGTCCATTATTCACGTTGTTTATAATTTCCATTGTCTACAAAGCGGAATTAAAAATTCTAATATGGTTTTAGAGTATATCTGATTCAATATAATTAAACAATTTACTTATAGCAGATGATTATGTCTATAAATTTTACACTCCAAATGTTTATGCCTAATGTAAGAAACGTGTATTACAAGTCTTACATTTTTTTTAAAGAAGTGACTTCAATGGCTTAATAAGTAATATTTTTTAGGGATAAGTATTGTTTTGATCCCTAACGTTGAGGGTCAGAATCGAAATCGTCCCAATGTAATTTTTGATTTAGAATCATCCTTAACGTTTTATTTCATATTAAAATCATCCTTTTAAATTTTTATGGACAAAAATACCCTCCACCACCACCAACACATTTACCGCCACCATTACCTTCCTTACTTCACCACCACCACCTTTCTTACTTCCATCAAATACTAATAATCAGCTTAAACAACACTAACAATAACACATTCAAATTCAGAAACATTAAATTCATTAGCAAAATAAAAACAGAAGAATCAGAAAAAGATGTAGAAAAAGAAGTAAATTCAACAGCAAAATTCAACAGATGCAGAAGAAGAAGCAAAATTTAGATGCAACAGCAAAAACAGATGCAGAAACAACAAAAACAGCAAAATCAACAGCACAAACAGCAAATTTAACAACAAAAACAGCAAATTCAATAGCAAAATTCAACAGCAGAATCAGAAACAGATGCAGAAGAAGAAGCAGATGCAGAAGCCGAAGTAGAAGAAGAAGCCGAAGAAGAAGCAGATGCAAATGCAGAAGCAGAATTGCAAGCAGATGCGGAAGAAGAAGCAGATGCAGAAGCCAAAACAGACCCACTGGCGCTTCGTCCTTTCTCCTTCCTCGCACATCTCCTCTCTTCGCTGTTCTGCTTCCCCAACGGCAGCTTGTGGGCAAATCGGCAGCGACGGCTCAGCGGCGTGGTCTCCATCCAAGGCCCGATAACGACGCAGAGACATAACACTATTAACACCATGCTGCTGGTGCCACCCAAACCCATCAACATCACCATCACCATCTCCATCATGCTCCTCTTCATTTTCTTCCTCTTCTTCTCCGGCTTCTTCCACTTCCCCTCCTCCCTCTCCCCCATCACCACCACCACCAGTAGAAGCGCTCGATTCACTCCCGCCGCCGCCGCATCGGAGCCATTCACCGATTTGGTGGGAGCGTTCAGGAGGTGGGACTTGAAGGTGGGGTGCCAGCGGTTCAGGGAGAAATGGGGTAATGGGTTGGCGCTAGGTTTTCTGACGGCGACGGCGACTCCAAGCTTCGCCGTCGGTGCTGTCCCCCCTCCCCCCTTCCCCCTTCCCCCCTCCCCTTTTCTTTCTCCCATCTGCTGGCGTTCTTTTCTTCTTTTTTTGTAATTTTACTTATTTTTTTATTTATTTGAATAGGGATATTTTTGTAATAAAATTAAAAATTTTATTAAAAAGGACGATTTTAATATAAAATAAAACGTTAAGGATGATTCTAAATAAAAAAATTACATTAGAGATGATTAATTACATTAGGGGTGATTTTGATTCTGACCCTCAACATTAGGGACCAAAACAATATTTATCCCTATTTTTTATCTCTTAAGCTAACTTTTGAAATAAATTAGGTTTATTCAATATTAATTCTATATATTACAAATTCAATATTTCTCAAAAATATAATATCTAATTAAATCCTAAATCTCTCTAAAGTGTTTCACCTTTGATAAACTAGCTATAATAACTTCTTTAGCGATTGATCTTATACGAGGATATTAGGAGCACATAAAAGAATTCTTTCAATTTATACAAGCCACAATTTCTTTTTCATACATTTATTTGCATTAATAGAAGAGAAACTCTTAAAAGCCATCAATGTTTAGTATTTTGATTATTATTTAACTAACACAAATATTAAATTATTTTTAATAAATAAATTTTATTAATTTATGTGTACAAATTCTAAAAAATATAAATATAAACGGTATTGATTTATTTGAGCAAATTCTGATAAATATAAATATAAACTATATATTTCTTGTGTGAAAAATTTCTATAAATATAAATATAAATTATCGTTGGCTAATTGTTGGCTAAAAATGATAATATTTATTGATCACGTAGTATTGCTCTTAACAAAATTAAATCTTAATAATTCATTATTAGATTGACCGTATGCACTAAAATAATCTTTAAAATCCTATTTGCATCAATTACATTTTCGATAAAAAGGTACCATATTTCAGTTCTTTTTCATTAAGTGACTCGTCACGCCATTAAAAAAATAATATAATACATTTTTGCCAATCTCTTAAAGACATTATTGGTACAACTGAAATTTTCAAAACTATTTTAATATACACACCTAATCTCAAAATTTCCTTTAAAACTTAACTTTCCTTAACATGTCTAAGAAACTAATTAATGGATATTCTCTTTTTCCTTTTTCTTCACCTTCTAGCTAGCTAGGACGGAACATAACAAATTCTCCAATGTCACAAATTAATACATATTCTTCAAAGTAAGAAATAGTATCTCTTGGTTTCACATGTAAATAAGAAAAATGCAATTAGCTAGGGTATCGCGAAATATGAAATGACTAGTGGAATTTGAGGGGGAACTTAGCTTCCTCTGATCTTAAATGTTTGGTTTTGAGAGAGAATCTTTGCAGGCAGTTTTGTTTGGTGTGTTGTTCTTTTTTACCTTGGCCTTTGGCCCTTGGTCGCGTCGACCACTGAAAGAAACAAAAGCCAAACATGGAAAACCGCATATGCCCCTTTGATGGTTTAGGAATTATATATATAATTAATATTTTTATCCGTAATAATATTACGCAAATATAAATTTTTTAAAATTACGATCCACTTTATTCTGACAGTATAAATTATGCATGGCATAAAAGATTTATAAAATCAAATTACTTTTACAAAAAAAATCGTAAGTTGACAAAAATTTTTGACTAAAAAGACCAAGATATCTGTAGATAAAAAATTAAATAATAGGATTTTTAGTTATTATTTTTATATGAAAAGTCTCACTTTTTATTAATAATTAATTTTAACATTCATTATCTAAAATTTAAAATAATTTAACGTGTATACTTTTACATTAATTAGGTGTTAAGTCTGTTGCACAAATAGAAATAATTAATTTTATACTTGCTATTTAAAAATAATATTTTTTCTCTCTATGTATATAAATATAGAATTAGATATTAGTATAAAAAAATTATACTGCTAGTTATAAAATTAACTCAAAATTAATTTTTTTTAAAACAATTGAATCTTAATTCTAACTTTTAATTATAATATTAGTATTCTCTCCAAATTATATGTAAAAAATATTTGAAAGAAGAGAAATAAAAATATAGATTAGATTTAAAACTAAATAAAAAATTAAGAAAATATGTATATAATAATAATATCTTTTATTTGAATTATATTTTTTTGTTAATTTTGTTTCTGTAGAACAGAAAGATGAAAAAAATAGAGAATGAGAGAAAAGAGAGAAAAAGATAAATACAAAGAATGAGAGTGAGAGTGAGAGTTTGTTAATTTTAAAAGAAAAAAATTATTTTAATTGTAAAAAAATATCAGATGACATATTTTGATTTGTCAAATTACTAATATAAAATATAAATTATATATAGAGTAAAAATAGTAGAGAGAAATAGAAAAATAGAGAGGTAGATGAGAGAATATAAGAAGGGAGTTTATTAATTTTGAAAAAAAATATTTTCTCTCAATTTTAATAAGAGAGTGTCATGTGACATATTTGATTATTAAATTAGATAGTAATATATGTATGATACATATATAATATAGGTATATTTCAATTTTAATTTTAATATTCTAATTTTAATTTTAATACAATTAAAGAATGTCATATTGCACATTTTGATTGTCAAATTAGTAATTAATTATTGATATTGATATTGATAATATATAAAATAGATAGAGTGATTGAAGGGAGAGAAATAGACAAAAGAAGAGGGATGAGGAGAGAACTTTTTAATTTTGGAGGAAAATATTTGATTTCAATTGCAATGAGAGTGACGTGTGACACATTTTGGTTGTAAAATTAGTAAAATGGAGGGAAGAATTCTTTAATTTTAGAGGAAAAAATTTAATTTCAATTACAATGAGAGAGTGATATGCGACACATTTTGGTTGTAAAATTAGTAAAAAGGAGAGGAAAATTCTTTAATTTTGGAAGGAAAGATTTGATTCTAATTATAATAAAAAAGTAACATGTAGCATATTTTAGTTGTAAAATTAAATATATATAATAGATTTTTTTATATTATATTATTATTAGTAATTTTCTTTAATATTGTAATATTTTAATATAATACGTTGATATGTAAGTCACATTTTAATTTTTTAATTTAAAAAAAAATTATAATTTATGAAAACACGAATTACGTTTTTTAATATACAAATTGTATCTACAATTTGTGTTATTTGATTCAGTCATTATATTGATAAAATATATCAATTTAATTCATATTAGCGTATTATTTTTTTTTTTAAACAAAAATAAGAAGATTTGAACACGCGATTTCTTAAACAAATATAAAAAAATTATACTATTTGAACTATAATTCATTAATTTATCCTAGCGTATTATACAACTTCATCTATCATATAAAAAATAATTAACCTAACAATGCAAGGGAGGGAAGATTGGAAACAATCCTTTTCAACTTCATCTATCTATAAAACTTTTTACCGTTTGGATCTGTTTTTTCATCAGCGAAAATTTCTCTCCATTTCATTTTTAACGAAAAATATATAATTCCATGGATTTCCACATGAATTACTATGTTTATTAATAAAATTAAATAAAATTTAACATAATTAAACTAAAATAAATTTAATATTTTTAATTATCTCATATAATAATATATTATAACTTGAAGGTAAAGTCAAATTATCAAATTTTAAATGAAATATACAATATAATTTCAAAAATAAACAAACTTTCTAACATATTGTATATTAATATAAAATACTAATTATATATATATATTCATATTATTTTGTTTGAAGCAACAATCATCCAAGGGGATATAATCCCGTTTACGTTATCCTCCCTAATAGTATACCAGAGCACTATATATACAGTCACTCTCAATCATCGTCATCATTTGAGACCAGGGTTCTATTGTAGCTTAATACAACCTTATTACTTGTTATTTTAAGGATATGTCATGTGCAATTCATTGTTATTCTTTCCCAACAAAAACTATACTGTGCTTTCTCTTCTTTAAAATTTATTATTTTAGTACTCTTTTATTTTTGAGAATTTGGCTTATAATTAAGACATTTGTTAAGAAAACTAGATTAAAAAATTTTGGTTTTGATCTATTAAATGGTTCAAAAATACCAAAAAAAATTATTCGATTATTCAAATTACGTTTAGATATTCTATGTTTTCACTTTTAAAAGTATAAAAACATAAAAAAAATGTTTATATAAAACAGAAAATTAGGTATATGGATTTCTATTTCTATTTTTATACTAAGATGATTAAATTTAAATCTAAAAAATATAACTTAATTTAAATGTATTGTAAATATAAAATAATTTTATATGTATATGTATTTAATTATGTACCATCTAATCAGCAAAAAAAAAAAAACTATTTTTAATATTATTATTGTGAATAATCATCTTAAATAATGAATATAATTAAACAATTGTATAAGACCATTTCGATACATAAAAAACAAACTGAAAGACAATATCCAAAATCAGGATTAATGTTTCTCATCTATCTGTCCGAATAAATGCAAATAAACCAAAAGCCATCTAAGTAGCTTATAGTCACACTCAGACCAGAAATTTCTAATTGCACTGAAGCCCTGCTTTGACTTCTCCATTGTGATGATCATTTATCACCAAACAACACAACTACATATTCACTAACACAATAGCTAAAACTTTATTATATTTCCATTTATTTTGAATGCATACCCCTGCTCATAATTTCATCATTATTATTAAGATGTGACAAAAACACACGTAGCTTTCTAATAAGAGACACCACCACACCCCCCATATACATCACTCACACAACAACCACCACCACCTTACCCTTTCATCTCCATTTATCACCCCTTCTAAAATTTTAGTAATTTCTCTCTTTTTCTTTTTCTTCCATCCAAACATGTCCTCCACCATTCTCTTCTTTCTCCCAATAACCATAACACTCCTCATCAGTTTTCCGACCACCACAAGAACCGACGATCCTTGTCCCTATCCATGTTACCCTCCACCCACCGCTCCTGGCGGCGGCACCGGCACTACTACTCCTACAACCCCTACAGCACCGCCGGCACCACCGCAATCCGGTACCAGTTACGGATATCCACCACCTTCTGGCGGGAATAATAATAATAATTACCCTTATAACCCTACACCACCTTATGGTGGCGGAGATGGCGGCGACAGCAGCGGCGGTTATGGTGGCGCTACTCCACCACCACCGGACCCTATTCTACCTTACTTTCCATTCTACTATAGAAAGCCACCTCACAAGCCAGAAGACTCTTCTTCTTCTTCATTGGCTACTATGCAAAAATGGACAGTGATGATCATTGTTGCAATTTCTTCTACTACTAGTTTTCTTTATTTGCTATAATACTTTTATTATTATTATTATTATTATTATTATTATTATTATTATTATTATTATTATTATTATTATTATTATTATTATTATTATTATTATGTAATCATAAGACTGTTATATTACTACTCCAGATGAGAATTTTTATATATATTAGTGGTTGTTCAAATTTCTAATAGTATATAATTGATGATTATCATTACTGGAGATTTGTTGTATTTGATGATGAGGAGAATCTTCTGTTGTGTCAGTGATTTTTGTTGTTATTACTCAGGGGAAGGACAAAAGCAGAGGAAAATTAAAGAAGAAAACAGAGAAATTGAGCATCAGAATTTTCAGAATATTTTAACATGTATAGCTTGTGAGCATAACAATTAAGAGGAAAAAGGACACCACAAATTTGTTTGGATTATTGTAAATTAAAGCTAATATATAAATTAAGTTGTTGGTAATTTAATTTGGATAGTCATTTATGGTTTGAACATTGAATCTGCTTTGAGTGATTATTGTGTATTCGACTGAACTCTCTTGTTTTTTTTCCGTTTCTTTCTTTCCCCTCACTTTCAGATGAGTTGTTGGTTCTTTATTGATTTTGTTATATATGGTTCTTCTTTATACAAAGAAAAGAAAAAGAAATGTGAAAGTATATAGTATGTTGTTGTTGCTTAAGTTCAAAGAAATTTTAATCCAAGTCCAGTTTTTTGGTTTCCTTTGCCACATAAACGAAAAAGATTAATGACAACGGAAAAAAATGGTATTAAAAAAGAAAAAAGGGGAGAAGTTTCAAAATTACAAATGTAGCAGCAAATGGAAAATTCTTGCAAAGGTGTATTATTTGAGCAGACTTATTTACCGACATGTCAACCTACCTTTCTATCTTATTAAGAGGGGCATATAACTAAAGTTGAATAGAAAAGAGATTTTTGCAAAGAGAAATCAACTTTACCATCACTATTTTCCCCATTTTATTATATTTTCCAAATTTTAACTATTAGAACTATTATGGTGGTGTAGGGTCTAAAAGTGTATTGTATATAAACACACTAAAAAAATTTTTAGGAAACATTTTAAGTGCACCGAAGAGTACCAGTGCACCAGTTGTTTTAACTATTGATTTTAATTAATATATATTATATATATTTTTTATAATTCAGATCAACAGCTAAAATAACTGGAATACCAATACTCCTGATATACTTAAAATGTTTCCAAACCTTTATATCAAAAAGAAAAAATATAAGTAGATACCATAATTTATAAAGAACAGTGGATGCTCTTAAAAGAAAATCAATTATTTTCTAGTTTAGTTATTAGGAGAATGATTAGGAAAATAATTTCTCTTAAAGAGTAAACGGAAAAAAAAATTGTAAAATAATAAAATAAATAATTAATTATAATTGAATTTATAATTTTTATTATGTGTAAGTCATACTACTTTAATTCAAATGTAATTAAACTCTCATTTTTTTTTATTTTACTAATTTTTTAACTTTAAAGAAGCTTAATTCAATAAACAAAGTTACAAAAATGTTTACTCAATTCTATATTTTCCATCTATTCCTATAAAGCATGCGTTGTAATCTGAATAGTTAAGATGCAGGTTCCATAATTAAGCCGGCGGATAAGCTTGTCGCCGCTCCAGTTCCAACAATGGCCCGTCCAACTAAGGCAAAAAAAGGTTGGTTGCCAAGGATCTTCATTTGACATGATCCTGAATTATCAACACAAAGAGCCTTTATTGCTCATTGCTCAATGTTGAGGGTCTCAAGGATCACTAAAATCGAAGTCTCGTGGATTTAAGAAAAAAAAAAGTTCACAGTGGAATTGTGATTTAATTTTATTTTGTAAATAGGATATATGATTATTTTTTTCTAAAAGCAGTAGGTTATATTTTATTAATTATTGAAAAATAAAATATAAAGATGTTCAAAAATTGGATAGCATCATATAAAGTAGAAATTTTCTAAAATAATACATTAAAGGTATTTATTTGACGGTGTATGGTCAAAAAATTAAGAAAAATCTAAAAGAAGAAAGAATAATAAGTCTAATTGAATGAAACTCAAAGTTTGTCTCATGAAGATGATGATCTAAAATGAGAGTTTTTTGAATTTCAGGGAGCAACTTGACAGAGCTTGCAAGAATGACATACCACACTAAAGTAGAACCTTCAAAGACTAACTGGTTGTAAACTTTCCAACAATTCCAGCAAATGATGGCAAGCAATTGAGAATTTCGGTAAGCATTTTTTAACAGGTGAAGTAGCTCCGTTGATGCAGTCCACCATATCTAAAAATCGTTAGGAATCTGAGGGGGAAGACAGTCACGAAGATAACTCTGAGACCATACTTCTTTAATTCTAGAGTAATCGATTGAACAATGAGTAATTGTTTCTATTGCTTCATGATAACAAGGGCATATTAGCAATGTAGATGGGATGCAGCGGTATATCTGAGCAAGTACCGGAAGGCGACCATGGAGAGCTTTCCAAATAAAGAGCTTAATTTTATAAGGCAAGTTCAACTTTCATAGTTCAATCCACGGCTTTTTCTGCTGCATATAATTTTTCAGAAGCGGATGGTGAAATAAATAGCTAATTTTGTAACCTGAAGCTGTATCATAATACTTGGATTTGTTCAAATCCCATTATAATTTGTCCCTACTCTGATGAATTTTAACTAATAAAATTCTATCTGCAACATCTTGGAAAAATAATTCCTGGATGAGATTCTGATTCCGATTCCTATTTTCATTAATTAAGTCTTTAATTCTTGGAACCAATTCGAAAATAACTTGTCTATTTGGCATTTTAGAAATCATTAAAGGATACGGAGGAGGCAGCCAAGGATTCTCAAAGGTTTGAATATGTTCTCCAGTATCCACAGCCTAATTAAGACCTTTTTCAATAATCTTTCGGCCTTCTGGTATGCTCCTCCATCCCAAGAAGGTAAGACTCCAATATTTGCAGTTATAGCATTACCATTGTTAAAGTATTTACCTCTTAGGATTTTGAATAATAGAGAAGTAAGCTGTGTTACAAGTC
The DNA here is from genome assembly GCF_003086295.3 of Arachis hypogaea. Lineage (NCBI taxonomy): Eukaryota > Viridiplantae > Streptophyta > Magnoliopsida > Fabales > Fabaceae > Arachis > Arachis hypogaea. Next base: position 41,162,535 of record NC_092049.1, on the reverse strand, counting down.
GCCAAAACTGTTTGTCAAATAGCGCCAGATTCTGGATTCTAATATCTTTAAATCCAAGGCATCCTTCTCTTCTTAGACGAGTCATAGTGTCCTAGCCAATCCAAACAATCTACCTTTCAGAACTTTTTTGCTCCCACTAGAAGAACTGAGAAAGTAGAGAGTGAATTTCTAAAATTAAACCATTAGGCAAGTTAAAGCAAGACAATGTATAAATAAGAATAGTTTCACTCACTGCCTTAAGCAATATCTGTCTACCACCCGAAGATAAAAGATTGCACTTCCACCCTTGGATTCTTTTCTGAACCTTCTCTTTGATCACACTGAAAGAAGCCTTTTTCGATTTAGAAATTGTAGATGGCAAACCAAGATATCTGTCATGGCCCCAATGTGATCAATATTCATAGAGTTAGCCAGTTATGCACAAGTAGTAGAGGGAGTGTTGTGGCTAAATAATACAACATACTTATTAAGATTCACCCTCTGACTACTGATGTGTTCATAAGAACTCAATAAATTTAAAATGTTTGAACATGCTTGATAAACCCCTATTTTATGATGAATTTTGGATTGAAAAGAGTGAAATTTATCAACTTATCTTGCATTTATTCATAGAAAATACATAGTTTTGTGAGTTTTTCCTAATTGTATTTAACTATGAAAAACATTTTTTTTATGCTTGAAAATTGTCAAATTTAATTCACTTTTATTTTATTCGATACCTTGATGTGTTTGTTTGAGTGATTTAAGGTTTAGAAGGCAAGGATGACTTGAAGAAATGAAGAAAAAGCACACAAAGGTGGAGAATTCATGAAGAAATGAAGATTGGATATTTTCATGGTTGTGCATGCGCATGACTTGTGCATATACACGAGTGGCGGCACGTGATTTACTTAAGTAAACACGTGGATCGTGATTTCAGGCCCAATTTTGGCCCAATCAAACTCATTTATAATGCATATGGAGACAAGACTCAAGGAGATCAACCAAGGAGGATAGTAGTAGTTTAGGATGATGTCTTAGGTCAATTTTAGAGAGAGAAGCTCCAACTTCTCTCTATAATTTAGGGTTTTTAGTTTAGTTTCTTCTTAGATTTAGGTTTAAATTTTTGTTCTAGTGTAATTTTCTTTATATTTTCTTGTTCAATTATCTTAATTCACTTAGTTTTACTTGTTAGTTTCTTTATTTTTGTCAATTTTAGTTTATGAACACTTGTTGAATTCTTGTTTATTTTTAATGCAATTTGATGTTTTTATGTTTGTTGATGTTCCTTTGATTTGCTCTTATTTTTTTATTAATTCTTGTAATTTACCATGTTTTAATTTATGCCTGCCAAGTGTTTGCTAAAATGCCTTCTTTACTTTTAGAATAGAATTTTTCATTCTTGGCTTAGAATTGAGAATTTAGGTTACCTTGAGTCATTGATGTCCAATATTGATTAGTAATTCAAGGTTGTTAGTTGGTTTTGTTTCCACTGACGCTAATCTTTCACTAAGTCTAATTAGTGAGTTAGCTAGGACTTGTGAATTAAGATCAATTATGCCTATTTGACTTTCTCCCGAGGTTTAGGGATGACGAAGTGGGATTCTCTTCTTAATTATCATGTTTGTGGTCAATGACTTAGATAGGGAACCTTAACTCTCAATCCTTGCCAAGATGTCTTTTAGTACTTGAATTTCTTTGCTTGCTCTTTAATTTCTTGCAATTTAATTTCTCCTCTTTTACTTTTAAAACCAATTTTCTCATAACCAATGATACATACACCCCAATGCAATTCCTTTGAGATGGCTCGGGATTTAAAATTCTAGGTTATTTTAATTGAATTTGTGACAAACAAACTAAACTCTGATAGAGATCATTTGTTGGATTAGAACTATACTTGCAACGAGATTCCTTTTAAAAAAATTTGATACGCGGTTAGGAGGGCATTTTTGTCATTTTAGAGCTAAGGGCCAGAATGATAATCTCGTCACCTTCAAAGATCTGAATACTAGAAGAATTATACCATACCGGTCTTGGACATCAAGAAGACCAAGAGTCCGTCTCAAAAATAGTGGTGCTGAAATTGAGACAACCCAAAAAGCCCATTGGGCTAAGTCAGGACAGCAAGAAGCCCAATAATGCATTTCAAATTTAATGGGAAGCATAGATTATTATTAATTTTTGAATTTTTTTAGGCATTTATTTTAATTTGTTTTGCTAATAGAGTTTGTTGGAAGATTTGATTTGCTTATGATTTGCTTAGTAGTATTTTTAGGAATTTTAAATTTAAATCAAAACTGATCTAATCTAACAAGATCAAATTTGATTTAAATTAGTTATCATATATTTAGGATTTTAAAATTTAAATAAAATCTGATCTAATCCAACAAGATCAAATCTAATTTAAATTAGTTATCTTATCCTTGGGAGATTTAAATTAAGTTATCTTATTTTATCTTTTAGCTAGTTTATTAGGACCTATTTAAACACCTTTGGTGAGACAATTTATATAATTTTTTATGAATAAAATTTTCTTAGAGCTTTTTGCACATTTTTTTAATGTGATTAAGTGAGGTGAGTGATTTCCTTCGCTTGTTGCATGAAGAAGATTGAAGGATCCAACACTATAGTGATTTTGCGTGGTGGTTTCTTCAACTTCATCCCTCTGATCTAGGTTGTCAAGGACAGGTTCTTTGAAGGTCTAGTAGGAAATCCCTTCTGGTGACCTAGGTTGCTAAGAACAGGTTTTTTAGAGGTCTAGTAGGCAAACATTTATCTATCATTTTATGTTTTCGCTGTGTCTTTTCTATTGCGTGTTTTCTCCATCTTTTTCTTATCCTTTATCCTTCTTTCTAATTTTTCTTATCATTCGGTATCAATTACAGGTCGTAGGTAAAATTTTATTTATCTACACGTTTCATGGGTCTTGTTTAGTCTCTTTATTTTTTTTCTCTTTAATTTCTGCAAATTCACTTTAGAGTCTACTAAAAAAAAGTAATAATGATCGAGTATTACGATAATGATGATGAAAGAATCTTATATGCGAAAAATGGTTCTCGATTGCAAATTCCTGCATTTAAAGGGAGGAATGATCTTGAAGCTTATTTTGGATGGGAAAGGAAGGTAGAGTCGATTTTTGCAAATTGCATCCTTTTAGAGGAAAAGAAGGTTCAACTGGTACAAGCCAATTTTTTCGATGATGCCCGTATATGGTGGACTAAATTAGGAAGATCTAGAAGATAGTACGAAAATAGCCCAATTTGCAGCTAGGAGAAGATGAAGAAAATCATGAGGAGCCAGTTTGTGCCATCATCATACCACATGAGAAATTGAGTTGTGAAATCATCATACCATAACAAATTTTTAAAAAATTTTGTAAGTTACAACAAGGTTCGCAATCGGTGATGGAGTGCCACAAGGAGTTTGTTTATTTGATGGACAAGGCCAATAATAAAAGGAGTCCTGAGGTTCTTATGGAACAAATTTTGTTTGAATTACGCGAAAAACTTGCAGATAAAGTACAACGCTACCATTACAGGACCATAGAGGATTTGGTCAAATTGGCCATTGACATGGAGCATATGCAACAATTTATAGCAGTTTGGAATTCCAAAGGAGCAAAATTTGAAAATCAGACAAAAGTCAAAGTTTCTGATTTCAAGAAGAATATTGTAGATTGATGGAGGAAAAAATCGTCCGTAAATAATTCACAAAATTAATCGCGTTGCAAGTATAGATCTAAACCGACAATTAAATCTCAATCAAATTTAATTTGTTTGTCAATAAAGCAAACCCAATAAAAATAAACCGAAGTATTTAAACCTCGGGTCGTCTCTCAAGGAATTGTAGAGAAGTGTAGTTATTATTGGTTATGAGAAAGTGTATTTTTTTGGGTTTTTAAATGTTGAACAAGGAATGTAAAATGACAATGAAATAAACTAATAATTAAGAAAAATCCTAGCAAGGATTGATAATTGGAATTCCTATCCCCATATCATAGTCACTTGTAATAGTAATTACCTTTTGCTAACACTTAGTTAACCTCTAACAATTGAAGGTAAGTCAAGTGAGAAAATCAACTTGAGTCCACAAGTCCTAATCAAAGACTAGAGTTAGTGAAGCTCGAGCCAACTAGCAAGTTTCAATCACCAACCGACAAGAGACTTTGACAATTCAAGAGTCTCTAATCACTCAATCTAAGCTAAGGACATAAAAAGCTAATTTAAAATCCAACCAAGCATTTTATCAAACACTTGGAAGGCACAAAATAAAAGCATAGAAAAGCAATAAGAGAATGTAAAATCTAAAAATAACAATTGCAAAATCAATGATAACAAATAACGGAAGAAGCAATAAACATGAAATACCTCAAATTGCATTAAAAGAGAAATCAAATCTAACATGAGAGTTCATAAACTAAATTGGCAACATAAAGTAATCAACAAAGGAAATAAATAAAATAGAATGCTAGAACAAATACGAGTAGAAGAGAAACTAAATTAAAGCAAATTAAAAATCTGAAATTGAGAAAAACTAAACCTAAAAACCCTAAAACCTAGAAAGAGGAGAGCGCCTCTCTCTCTAAAAAACTACATCTAAAACTTAATTTTTGTGTGAATGAAAGTTATTTCAATGATTCCCCCACTCTGTAGCCTCTAATCTGTGTTTTCGGGCTTGGAACTGGGCCAAAAACAGCCTAGAAATCGCCCCCAGTATTTTCTGATACGTGCAGCACTTTGTCATGCGTACGCGTCGCTGAACTTTCGTAAGGTCAAACGTACGTGTCATCCACACGTGCGCGTCGCCTAACTACATGGAAACTATGGCAAATTACATATCATTTTGAAGCCTCGGATGTTAGCTTTCCAACGCAACTAAAACTGCCTCATTTGGACCTCTGTAGCTCAAGTTATGATCGATTTAGTACGAAGAGGTCAGGCTTGACAGCTTAGCAATTCCTTCAATTTCTTGTATTCCTTCAACTTTTGCATGCTTTCTTTCCATCCTCTAAGCCATTCCTGTCCTGTAAATCCTGAAAAAACTTAACAAACATATCACGGCATCGAATGGTAATAAGAGAGGATTAAAATTAGCAAATTTAAGGCCAAAGAAGCATGTTTTCAATCATAGCACAAAATTAGGAAGGAAAATGTAAAACATGCGAATTATATGAATAAGTGTGAGTTTAGTGCATAAAATCCACTCAATTAAGCATAAAATGTACCACGAAATAGTGGTGCATCAAATCTCCCCACACTTAAACATTAGCATGTCCTCATGCTAAGCTCAAGAGAAGCTATAAAAGAGTGAAGAGGAATGGTAAAACTTATGAAATGCAACCTATCTATATGAATACAACTAAATGCAAAATACTTCTACCTACTTGGTTAAAAGTAAACAAATTCTCCAAGACAAACATAAATCAGATTTCACTAATTCAAATCACACAATAAGAGACAAGTAAACTTGTAAGAAGATAGCTCATGAAAGCCAAGAACACAGAATCAAGTATTGAACCCTCACTGGAAGTGTATATGCACTCTAATCGCTCAAGTGTCTAGGGTTAATTCACTCTAATCTCCTCTAGTCATACTTTCTAAAACTTTATTCTTCATCTAACCAATCAACAAATATTTAATGTACAAATGCAAACATCATGAGGGATTTTTAAAGTTGTAATGGGGCTAAAGTAAGGGTGAGGATACATGTATGGCCAATTGAGTTATACTTTGAATCTTTGACTAACCTAAATTCTCACCTAACACACACACATACTCTATATAATTCTAAAATCATGCCTAGCTACCCAAAATCTCACTTTTGTATATTTCACATACTCATGCATCAATTTTTAATTCCATCACATATGCATTGATCTTTTTATTGAACTTAGCATTGGGGTGATTTTATCTCCTATTTATTTATTTATTTCTTTTCTTTTCTCTTTTTTTTCTCTTTTTTTTATCATAAATGAAAACATAATATATCAATGCATATGGTTTTTCTGATTTCACATGAGTAAGCACCCAAATTTCCAATATTTGTCAGTAAAAACACAACACATTCTCATTAACCCAAGTTCCCACATTTCCCCACACTTAGTTGACACACACTATCTTAAGCTAACCAAAGATTCAAATTGGGTAGTTAATTATTTTTCCGCTTAAGGCTAGTGATGTGGTAATATAAAGAATAAATGGGGATTAAAAAGGCTCAAAGTGGCAAACAAAGATAAATGAAATGGTGGGCTATTTGGGATAAGTGAGCTGATAACAAATGATGGCCTCAATCATATGTATTCATGAATATACACTAAACAATGGACATATATAATGGAACAAACCATAGATTGCAATCATAGAGAAGAAAACACACAAAAATAAAAATCATGGTTAAATAATGTAACCATATAATTAAGCTTAAAATCTCACAGGTTGTGTGTTCTTAGCTATAAACCATGTTCCAAATTACAATCTTCAAACAAGTTTAACAAAAAAAGTTTTAATTTAAATTAGTGAAATGCTATAAAAAGGGTCTTGAAAAAGAACTTATCACTCTAACCAAGTAGTGGTAGAAGAACATGCACAAAATCAAACAAACATGCAATCAAACATGCATATGCAACAACTAATTTAACAAAGAAAATTAAACATTGGTGTTGAAATAGGAAATAACTAACCCACGGAAGTCGGTATCGACCTCCCCACACTTAAAGATTGCACCGTCCTCGGTGCATGCTAAGATGTGCAAGTGGACGGGTGGCTCCAACTGACGCTTTTTTCAAAGAATGTGCGTAGGAACTTGTTTTGTCACCCCATGTAAAAGTTTTTCCGTGTCCCTTATTGATGACCATCCTGAAAGAAGAGAAAAGGGAAGAAAAGTAACCCCGGAAGAAAGATAGAAAACAAATAAAATATGGGTGGGTTAATGCCAAATAATGAGAGTCTCAATTACATGGTAGCTGGGCATGCAAGTAAGAAAATAGTAGAAGCAAATGGAATATCAATAGTGCAAAAATTGCAACAATGGGGAAGAGATAGTAGGTAATGAAAGACAATATAAATTCATGTCAATGTAAAAGGAACGCAGGTATCATGAAAGATTGGCATTGACAGATAAATAATATCACCCAACAGTGTAAAACAAGTCACTAAGCACCAAAATAATACCAGAAAAGATACAACAGTTGAATAAGAACATTTAACACCAACAAAGAAAATAAGAAACGTAGAAAAGAAAATAAAAACATGAACAAAATTAAAATGTAAGGAAGAAAAGTATGTAAATGCAATAAGTAAAAGAAATGGAAAGAGAATATGGATGAGAATGTAAAGAAATTAAGAAGAAGAAAGTGAGAAAGGAGGAAGAAAGAAGGAGAAAGGAGAGAAGAAATAAGTAAGAAATGAAAAACAGAATGTGACGCGCGCGCATGCATCACGTGTGCGCGTGAAAACGGAAATGAGCATGCGACGCGTAAGCGTCGCCCACGCGTGCGCGTGAGTGGCGAAAAATTCATTCTGACGTGTGAGCGTCGGTCACGCATACGCGTGACTACCCGCGCGTCTCCAGTACCATGGCCACACAACTCTCTGTTCAATTCACTCTTTACGCCGATTTTCATCCCACGCGTACGCGTCGCTGACGCTTACGCGTGGGTTGAAATTTCTACAGGGGATGCGTATGCGTGAGGCACGCATATGCGTAGGGTGGCTTTTGCGCCACGCACCCCTCCCGTGCATCTCCATCGCAACTCTCTGGTCAATTCAAAGAAGTTGCACATTCACGCATGACGCGTACGCATCATAGATGCTTGCGCGTCGAATGCTCTTTCTTTCTTTTTTCTTTTTTTTTATGCAGAGTGCAGGTGATTATGCAGAATTTTATAAATAAACATTGATAAAAATAAAATAAAACTAATAATAAAAAGGGTTGATCATACCATGGTAGGTTGTCTCCCACCTAGCACTTTTCTTTAACGTCCTTAAGTTGGAAAATTGGTGAGTTTCTTGTCAGGGTGGCTTATGCTTGAACTCTTCCTTGAATCCCCACCAATGTTTGTAATTCCAATAGCCTCCGGGGTCCTAAATTAGGCGCATAAAGCCTTCAAGCAGGTTAAAGCAAGTGACAAGGCCCCAAGAGTGTGGATTGCTAGAATGAATTCCGGGGTCCCAAACCTTACTTTTGCATCCGTCTTCTTGTTGATCATCATTTCTCCACTTGGGTGGTAAGCAAGACGAATTCTCAATGAAGCCTCCAAATAACTTCCTAGACCCATTCAATGTAGCATGACTCCAACCTTTACAATTCAACCTTGATGGTCCAACCATAATGAGCTTCTGTTGTCGTTTCCAACCACTAACCCCCTCTCTTTTACTCTTAAAGCCACAAATATTCCTAAGTAAGTAAACCATATTCAAGTAGAATGAGAAAGCTAAGGGATATGAAATTTACCCACTTGAATGTTGTGAAGGATGATGGTGACTTAGGGGGAGAGGTCTCCAACAACTTTGGCAAGGTGATTTCAAGCTCCACTCCCTTGTGTTCTTTCTTGACAACTTTCACCTTTTTGCAAGTTTCTTCAATTTCAACCTCTTCCTCTTTGATCTCCATGTCAAGTCCAATGGGAGAGGTGACGGGCAAAAAATTGCCGATTAAGAATTAATATAGAAATAACGTTGCAAGTACAGTTCTTAACCGATGAAAACTCCGCTTATCAATTTAGAAAGAATTGTCACAAATTGAGAATAAAATACTAGGAGTAGAAATCCCAGGTCGTCTCCCAACGAGTTGACAAAACCGTGCTATTTTATTAGTCAAGAATTTTTCGAGAAATTTTAATAGTTGGAGAACGGAAAAATAAATGATTGTAAATTAAAGCAATGAAAATTAGCGAGAGAATTTATATAATCAAAATAAAAAGCCTTGACTGGGAGAAGATTAATTGGAAGTTCTATCCTTGTTGGATTTTTCCAAGTGTAATAGTAAGAGGTTGTTGTTTTTACTTAGTTAACCTTTACCAAATAAAGGAAAGTCAAGTAATTGAGCTAACTCTGATTTACAAGTCCTAATCCTCTCCTATGGAAGGATTAGCATTAGTGAATAGAGAGTTAGCCAACAATTTCCAATTAAAATTGGCACTTGAGTATTCCAACTCAAGGATCTCCTTTTAATCAACTCCCAAGTCAAGTTGGGAGTCTACTCCATTGACATGAATACCAATTTCACATGCATATAAAGGAAATAGAAAGAAAACATGATAAATTAAATAAAATAATAACTAAAAATCTAGTAGTTCTTTGCATTAATTAATCCCAAATAAAAAATATCCATACTTAAATCTGAACAGGGTTAATGGGTGATTAAAAGAGTAAAGGAATAAGGAAACAAACTAGAATGATAGAAACTTCAACGGAAGTAGTGACTCTTCTCAATATCCAAATCAAAAGCATAAAAACTCTAAAACTATGAATATGAGGAAAATGGCGCCGTTGCCGGGGAGTTGCAATGGTGTTATGTTATTGGCTATTGTATATATGTTAATATTCTTCTTTGCTAGTTTTTGCTTGTTTTAGGAGTTAGTTTTTATTAGTTCTTACTAGTTTTGTTTTTATTTTCTCTTGCTATCATGAATTCTCACCCCTTTGGCTATGAGTTTGGCTCAAATTATGTTGTAGGAAATGGGAGCTACAATGAGGATGTGCATCAAGGATGGAACAATCAAAGATGGGAGGAGCCTCAAGGGATTGATCAACCTTATTGGCAACAACCCCCTCCGGATTCTTATGGGTATAACTCTCATCCTAATGCATATCAATCTAATGGATATGGTGACCCTTATTATGATTGTCAACAAAACCCACCATATGCCTATGAACCACCTCCTCAACATAATTTTGCACCACCTTACTCACAAGCCCTTTTTCACCAAACACCTCCATATGACCCCAACCCTTATCCATCATACCAACCACCTTATGAACCATATGAACCACACATGAAACCACCACTATTCCAACACAATTACTCTCAAGAACCACTTCAATATACACCACCTCCATGCCCTTACCAAGATGAACTAACTTCCAATCATGAAACCTTCCTCCCAAACAATGAACCTTCTCTTCCACCATCACCTCCCGATAAAGCCCCACGCATGAATTGAGAGATCTTGAATCTCATATCCTAAGGCGACACGAGGAGGATGAAAAGAAGTTTAAGGAGCTAGGAGCCAAGATGGCTATCCTAGCGGAAGCCGTTAGCAAGATGGCCTCCTCCCAACTATGTGATCAAGGAACTCTCATTGTTGAATGTGGAGTAGAAATCAAGGAGCATAGTGAGGGAGTGAGTTTAGAGCTTCAAGGTGTAGAGGAAGGAGTGAAACAAGGATTGCCACAAGGGGAGGAAGTCAAGACAATTGAGCCGGAAGAAGTGGTTGAAGCTTTTGAAGAGGTTGACCAAGAGATGGATTCAATCATTGAAGAATTCCTATGTACAATTGAATCCTCTCCCATTGGGTTTGACATAGAGGGTAAGGAAGAAGATACCTCACCTCCCATACCCATGGTAAGCAATGAAGAAGAGATTGAATTGGAAGGAAGTTACCAAGAGGAGGAGGTTGAGCAAGAAGCAAGCTCCATCATTGAAGATGATTCCACACCAACTAATGAGTCTTTTGGAATTGATGAATCTCCTTCATTGTGTTGTGAAATTGATGACAAGGAGGACCGTGCACAACCTCCAACACATGGTTTGAGCAATGAAGGGTGTATAGAAGAAGTTGGTAAGCAAGGAATTGAAATTGAAGAAGCTTGCAAAGAGGTGGAGATAATCAAAGAAGAGCACAAGGGAGTAGAACTTGCAAGATCATTGGGACCACCCCTTCCTAAGTCACCATCCTACACAACATTCAAGTGGGTAAAATTCTTATCTCTAATCTTTACTTTCCCACTTGAATATGGTTTGATTGAAAATGATGGTCAACTTAGAGCTCTTTGTGGAGTTAAGAGTAGGAGAGAGTTGTGTAGTGGTTGGAAACATCATTCTAGGTTCATTATGGTTGCTTCCTCGAAGTTTGATTGCAAGGTTTGGTGTGGAACCAAATTGCATAGGTCTAGGAGAATGTTTGGATGCTCAATTGAGAATTCTAAGGTCATGCCACCCAAGTGGAATCATGATGATCAATTTGAAGATGGGTGTCAAAACAAAGTGTGGGATCCCGGATCGCACAAGGAGAATCAAATTTGGGAGCTTATGGTTTGTGAAGAACTCCATCAAAGCTTGAAGATATTAAAATTAAAGAATGGAGCTTATTGGAGACTCAAGCATTGGTGGATGTTCCAAGATGGTTACAAGCACAAGCCACCTTGATGAGGAGCTCCCCATAAGTCCAACTTAAGGACAATAAACAAAAGTGCCAGGTGGGAGACACCCCACCACGGTAACATCTTTCCCTTTTCCTCTTTGTAAATATTGGTAATTTAGGTTTAATTTCATATTTTGTTTAGTTAGTTGATTTTATTTGGGAGTCTAGTAGTTTAAATAAGGCTTTTATGGTGTTTAGGTAGCTGTTTGGAGGTTTGGAATGCTTGGATTGGTGCAAAAACATAGAAAACAATTTTTGAAAACCAGAGCACCAACCCCGCATGCGCGCACCTGGCGCATACGCGCACCTCAAGCATTTTCGACCATCCACGCGAGCGCGCCATGTGCGCAGACGCGTGGATTGAAAAAAACCACCCCTCCATACATTGACCCGAGAGTTGCGCCTACACTGCGCTAGCACCATGCCTGAGGCACAAACCAACCACGCGTGCGCGCACCTGGCGCGTACGCACCCTTTTGGCAATTCGCAGATCAACACGCTAGCGCACCTTGCGCGCACGCGCCGATCACCCATTTGCACTCCTGGTACATTTTCCAGAGAGTTGTGCCACTTTTGTGCCTATTCTGTGCCTGCCACCCGCGCGTGCGCGCACTTTGCGCGTCCGCGCCGGTAAAAAAAAAGAGTTTTTTTTCCTCTTCCATTTTCTTTTGCCCATTGCATTCATATACTTCCACTCTTTCCATTTTTATTTTGTTTTCATAGCTTATTTTTACCTTATTTTTTTGAGTTTCTTATTTTAATAATGGTGTTGCATTTCCTTACTCAATTGTTGAGAAATTCTTGCATTATTTTGGTGCCTCTTGACTTGTTTGATATTGTTGGGTGATAAAGTTTTTGAATCAATGCTTAATCTTGTATGACTCTTATATTCTTTGTGCATTGATATGAACTTGCATGTCTTTCATGACCCACTCTTTTTAGTTGAACTTGATGCTTTTGAGTGCTCTTCATGATTTAAATTTGTTCTTGCATCAAGTATTAGTTAATATGCCTTTGCCTATATTGCTCTCTCACTTACATACATAGCTAACATGTATTTGAGAACCTTACTCTTATTTGGCATTAGCCCCCGCCTATGTTCTAATTGCTTTAATGTCTTTGTTGTAGGCATAATTTTCTTTCTTTTTCTTTCTTTTTAGGTTGGCCACCAAGAAGGAAAGGAATAAGAAAGCTTCTAAATGGGTGCAACAAACAAGTTTACCCGCACAACCTTTTGAAGGAGCTCATCAACTATAGCAACCCGTCCACCTTGCTCTTCTTTGCATGCACCGAGGACGGTGCAAATTTCTAAGTGTGGGGAGGTCGTCCGACCGACCTCCATGGGTAACAATTTCCTTTTTCAACACCAATTTTTAATTTTTGTCATTGTTAGATTAGTTGTTGCATTGCATGATAGGTTGCATGATAGTTAAAATTTGTACATATTTGAGCATTTTTTTATGTTAGGACTACTTAGTTAGGGTGATGATTTTTTTCCAAGAAAACTGTTTTTAGGGCACTCTACCAATTTGAAAAAAATTTTTTGTGACAAACTTGCTTGAAGAATTTATTTTGGAACATGGTTTTTGAGCTAAGAACACAAGCATATGAGTTTTGAGCCTAATTGTGTGGTTACATCATATAACCACTTATTTTCATTCTTGTGTGTATTATTCTCTTTCTATGATTGTAATCTTTGATTTGCTTGATTCTTTATGTCCATTATTCCACGTGTACATGCATTTATATGATTGAGGCCATCATTTCATTTAGCTCACTTACCCAAATAGCCTACCTTTCATCAACCATTGTTAGCCAAATTTGAGCCTATTTAATCCATTTTGTTCTTAATGTTAGCACATCACTACCCATAAGCGAAAAACAATAAATGTCCTTAATTTGGATCTTTGATTAGCTTTGGCTAGTGAGGATGTGTATCATTTGGGTATGGGAAACTTGGGACATTGGTTGAGAGAAAAGTGTGTTTTTGTATTTTTTGTTGAAGATTTTTGGGAATTGGGTACATGCTTATGCATTAAATATGTAAAACCATATGCATTGATATGTTTGTATATATTTTTCAAAAAAAAAAATGTAGAAAAAAATATATATATAAAAAGAAAAAAAAAGAAGAAAAAAAAGAGAAAAAGAAATAAAAAGGGGATAAAAATACCCCAAAGTAAAGTTCAATAAAAATCAATGCATATGGAATGTGAATTAAAGAGAATGCATGAGTATGTGAACAAGTGGGAATCATGGGTAGCTAGGTTATGTGTTAGAATTGTATAGGTTGTTATATGTGTTTAGTGAGAGTTTAGGCTAATCAAAGATACAAATTTCAAGCTCACTTGACCATATGCATCCTTACCTTGACCCTAGCCCCATTACAACCTATGAACAAGTCCTCATGATGAATGTATGCATGCATTGAATAATTGTTGATTGTTAGATGAAAAACAAATCATGGAAAGCATGATTAGAAGAGAATTGAGTGACCGACCCTATACACTAGAGCGACTAGAGCGGATACACATCCGGTGAGGGTTCGATGCTCAATTCCTTGTTCCCGGCTTTCATGAGCATTCTTCTTGCAAGTCTATTTGAACTTCATTTTGATATTTGAATTGGTAGAGTTTGTGAGTCGTCATATGACCTTTGCCCTACTTGCTATTATGTGTCCTTGGAGATTGATTTGCTTTTAACCAAGTAGGTAGAAGCATTTTGCATTTAGTTGCATGCATGTAGATAGATTTATATAGTTTCTTTACATTGAATAAATGTTCATATCCCTTTTCTTGTCCTTCTTTATTCTTAGCATGAGGACATGCTTGGTTTAAGTGTGGGAAGATTTGATAAATCCCAATTTTGTAGTTTATCTTGTGCTTATTTTGGGGGATTTTATCACCTTTTCTCACATTTATTCAATGAAATAGCATGGTTTTGCAATTCTCCCTTGATTTGTGCTTAAATGTGAAAATATGCTTTTTAGGCCCTAAAATTGGTGATTTTAATTCACTTTAATTCTATTTGATGCCTTGATGTGTTTGTTGAGTAACTTCAGGTTCATAAGGCAAGTATCGGATGGAAGAAGTGAGAAGAAAAGCATGCAAAATGGGAGAACTCATGAAGAAATGAAGGAACCGTAAAGCTGTCAAGCCTGACCTCTTCGCACTCAAACGACCATAACTTGAGCTACAGAGGTCCAAATGAGGCAATTTTAGTTGCATTGGAAAGCTAACATCCGGGGCTTCGAAATGATATAAATTTTGCCATATGTTGAATCGCGCTCAGGGGCGCGCACGCGCCATGTATGCGTGTGCGCCGATTCTGCCGTGGGTTCACTTTAATGAAATCGCCCCCAGCGATTTTGCAGCTCATTTTGGGCCCAATTCAACCCATTTCTGATGCTATTGAACCCAAGGATTGAAGGGGGAATGGAGGGGAGTAGTCATAGTTTAGTTTTTATCATGTTGTAGGTAGAATTCTAGAGAGAGAAGCTCTCCCTTCTCTCTAGAATTTAGGGTAGGTTAGGTTTACTTTTCTTAAATCCAATTTTTAATTCTTCTTTTGATTTTAATTCTCATTACATTTTAGTATTTTATTGTCTTAATCTTCTTAGTTCCTCTTGTTCATTTCCTTTATTTTGTTACTTTTATGTTGATGAACCCTTGTTGGATTTCCATTTTCTTTTAATGCAATTTAATGTTTGATGTTCTTTTTATTGATGATTTGAGTTGTTGATTTACTTTTCTTGC
Source organism: Arachis hypogaea (assembly GCF_003086295.3). NCBI lineage: Eukaryota > Viridiplantae > Streptophyta > Magnoliopsida > Fabales > Fabaceae > Arachis > Arachis hypogaea. Next base: position 41,147,439 of record NC_092049.1, on the reverse strand, counting down.
AATTGATAGTTGGTAGATTTATATTTCATGCACATTTTACTATGCTTTCCTTTTATGCCTTCCAAGTGTTTGATAAAATGCTTGGAAGGATGTTGGAGTAGATTTTGAGCATTCTTGGCTTGGAAAGAGTAATTAGGCAATCTTGAGTCATGAAAACCCAACTTATGTTGGTGATCTAGAGTTGTTAGCTAATATTGTTTCCATTGACGCTAATCTTTTGCTAATTTAATTAGTGAGTTGATTAGGACTTATGGAATATTATTTCCATTGACGCTAATCTTTTGCTAGTTTAATTAGTAAGTTAGTTAGGACTTTTGGATTGAGATTAGCTAGTCTCGTTAGACTTTCTCCCTATTTGTTGGAGTTGACGTAATGAGATAAATTCTTGTTTATATTTGTGACATGATTAATTAGTCTTGTTTGACATTCTCCCGATGTGTGAGTTAACTAAATAAGATGAATTAATCATGCATGACTAGGATAGAAAGCCTATGATCTCAATCTTTGCCATGAATGTCTCTCTTTATTAATTGCTTTCTTTAATTGCTCTCTTTACTTTTCTTGCACATTTATTTTCTTGTCCTCTTATCAACAAAACCCCTTGATCCCCGTAGCCAATAATTGAGCACTTCATTGCAATTCCTTGTGAGACGACCCGGAGTCTTAATACTTCGGTTAATTCTTATTGGGGATTGTTATTTGTGACAACCAATATTTTTGATTGGGAGGATTGTTTGTTGGTGTAGAACTATACTTGCAACGAGAATTCATTCATTTGAGGAAATTCTATACCAACACGACAATTTTCTTAAATCAAAGAACCCTAGAAGAAGTAGTGTTTCTCTCTAAGATCCCAAACTAAAACTAAAAACTATGCGAATGAGAATGTGTGTTGAGTCTTTGCTTGTCCCCTGGCTCTATTCTGTGTTTTTGGGCCGAAAACTGGGTCCAAACTCAGCCCAAAATTTCCCCCAGCGTCTTCTGCGTTTTCTGCACGTGGCGCACGTCATGCGTACGCGTCAGTCACGCATACGCGTCAGGTACGCGCACGCGTCGCTGTGCAAATCTTCAAATCACGCACACGCGTGAGCCGATCCTCACTGGTTGCCTCCTTTATTTCTTGTGCTCCTTCCATTTTTGCAAGCTTCCCCTCTATCCTTTAAGCCATTCCTGCCCTATATAGCCTGAAAACACTTGGCACATAGATCACGGCATTGAATGGTATAAAGGGGGATTAAAATACACAATTTAAAGGCCTAGGAAGCAAGTTTTCAATTATAGAACAAAATTGGGAAGGATTTGTAAAATCATGCAAATTGTATGAATAAGTGTGCAAAGACTTGATAGAAACCACTCAAATCAGTACAAGATAAACCATAAAATAGTGGTTTATCAAGAGGATTCAATTGTATAAAAGAATTCATCAATGATTGAATCCATCTCTTGATCAACCTCTTCAAAGTCTTCAACCATGATATGCCTTGGAGGTTGTGCACCATCCTCAACATCAAATTCAAACGTCTTGGAAGGAGGCTCTATGACTTGAGTTTTCCATGGAGGTTTCGCATCTCCTAAGTCTTCAACCACTTCTTCTTCTTCTTCGATAATTTCGGCTTCCTCCACTTGCTCTAATACAAAATCAAACTCCTCATTGATGTGTCCCACCTCTTGACAACTTTCTTCAATTCCCACTTCCACCTTTTGGGCATCCTCTTGCTTCTTTTGAAGTATGGATGCGTGAACCCGATCCATTAAGTCCCTAAGACAATCTCTTCTCTCTTGTTCCATGTCAATAGCATAATTGGGATCATATTGCTCTTGAATTGATGGAAATGGGTGAAAAGGAAGTGCACTAGAGCTTGAGGGTTGATTATTGGGAGTAAAGGATGGATCCACACGAGATATAAGAGCTTGGAGAGTAAAGGTAAGACCAGTGAGAGCAGAGGTAAGTGTGGTTTGAAGCTCTTGTTGCCTTTGGTGAATAACACTAAAGGTATCATCTATGGGAGCTTGGGGTAGATAGGAGGGTTCATTTGTTGGGAGAAAAGACTCATAATACGGAAGTGGTTCTTTTTGATAAGGGAATGGAGATGGTGTATATTGAGGTGGTGGTTCTGGATATGGTTCATATGGTTCGTATGGTTCGTATGGTGGTTGGAGTGGTGGATAAGGGTTAGGGTCATATGGAGGTGAATAGTGGTCGGTGGCTTGTGAGTATGTTGGTTCAAAACTATGTTGAGAGGGGGTTTATAGGCATATGGTGGGGCTTGTTGGTAACTACAAGGGGGTCCACCATAGTTATTGAATTGACATGCGTCCTGGAATGGCTCTTGTTCATAGTATGTTGGTGGGGGTTGTTGATTGTCACGAAAAGGTCCACCATAACCATTGTCTTGGGATGCATCGTAGAATGGTTGTTGCTCATGGCACATTGGAGGAGGTTGTTACCGAAAGGGTTGATCAAATCCTTATGGCCCCTCCCATCTTTGATTGTCCCAACCTTGATGCATGTTCGCATTATAGCTTCCATTCCCAACAACATAATTTGAACCAAACTCGTAACCAAAGGGATGAGAATTCATAGTAGCAAAGAGAAACAAAAACTAATAAAAATAAGCAACAAAGTCCTAAAACTAACAAAAACTAACAAATAAGTAAAAAGGCAAATATGTACAATAACCAATAATAAGTCACACGTTTGCAATTCCCCAGCAACGGCGCCAAAAATTGATGGAGGAAAAAATGTCGGCAAAGAATTCACAAAAATAATCGCGTTGCAAGTATAGATCTAAACCAACAATTAAACCTTAATCAAATTTAATTTGTTTGTCACTAAAGCAAACCCAATAAAAATAAACCGAAGTATTTAAACCTCGGGTCGTCTCTCAAGGAATTGTAGGAAAGTGTAGTTATTATTGGTTATGGGTAAGTATATTTTTTTGGGTTTTTAAATGTTGAACAAGAAATGTAAAATGACAATAAAATAAACTAATAATTAAGAAAAATCCTAGCAAGGATTGATAATTGGAATTTCTATCCCCATTATCATAGTCACTTGTGATGGTAATTGCCTTTTGCTAACACTTAGTTAACCTCTAACAATTGAAGGTAAGTCAAGTGAGAAAATCAACTTGAGTCCACAAGTCCTAATCAAAGACTAGAGTTAGTGAAGCTCAAGCCAACTAGCAAGTTTCAATCACCAACCGACAAGAGACTTTGACAATTCAAGAGTCTCTAATCACTCAATCTAAGCTAAGGACATAAAAACCTAATTTAAAATCCAACCAAGAATTTTATCAAACACTTGGAAGGCACAAAATAAAAGCATAGAAAAGCAATAAGAGAATGTAAAATCTAAAACCAACAATTGCAAAATCAATGATAACAAATAACGGAAGAAGCAATAAACATGAAATACCTCAAATTATATTAAAAGGGAAATCAAAACTAACATGAGAGTTCATAAACTAAATTGGCAACGTAAAGTAATCAAGAAAGGAAATAAATAAACTAGAATGCTAGAACAAATAAGAGTAGAAGAGAAACTAAATTAAAGCAAAGTAAAAATCTGATATTGAGAAAAACTTAACCTAAAAATCCTAAAACCTAGAGAGAGGAGAGCGCTTCTCTCTCTAGAAAACTACATCTAAAACCTAATTTTTGTGTGAATGAAAGTTGTGTCAATGATTCCCCCACTCTGCAGCCTCTAATCTGTGTTTTCAGGCTTGGAACTGGGCCAAAAACAGCCCAGAAATCGCCCCCAGTATTTTCTGATACGTGCAGCACGTGGCTCTGTCACGCGTACGCGTCGCCCACGCGTACGCGTCACTGAACTTTCGCAAGGTCACGCGTACGCGTCATCCACACATGCGCATTGCATAACTGCATGGCAACTATGACAAATTGCATATCATTTCTAAGCCCCGGATGTTAGCTTTCTAACACAACTGAAACTGTCTCATTTGGACCTCTGTAGCTCAAGTTATGATCGATTTAGTACGAAGAGATTAGGCTTGACAGCTTAGTAATTCCTTCAATTTCTTGTATTCCTTCCACTTTTGCATGCTTCCTTTCCATCCTCTAAGCTATTCCTGCCCTGTAAATCCTGAAAATACTTAACAAACATATCACGGCATCGAATGGTAATAAGAGAGGATTGAAATTAGCAAATTTAAGGCCAAAGAAGCATGTTTTCAATCATAGCACAAAATTAGGAAGGAAAATGTAAAACATGTGAATTATATGAATAAGTGTGAGTTTAGTGGATAAAATCAACTCAATTAAGCATAAAATGTACCACGAAATAGTGGTGCATAATAGATTGACATAAGAAGAAGATTTCTTCTACGCTTATCTTTAAATCTTCTTCAAAGTCAGAGATGGAAGAATTTGTTGAGTACGCTGTAGATGGAGATGTGTCCTTGAAAGATTCAAAAGTGCAAAATTTCTCAACTAGGTCCTTGGGATGTGAGCAATTTGAAAAATATGAGAGAAAAAAAACTAAGAAAGAGAGTGAGTGTTTGAGTGAAAAGAATCCATGTTTGATTAAAAGCAAGAGTTTTGAGAGAAAAGAGGAGAATAGTGAGCGAGAGGAGTCAATGAGAGAAAAAGAAATTGAGAGCAATATACACACTTGTGAGAGAGATATAAAAAGTTCTATTTTAGACAAGAGTGCATTAGTATCATTGAAATTCCTAGTATTTTTTATATCAACTTTTCCAGGCTTTGTAGATTCACTGGTCAATTATGGAGGCATTAATATGGATGAAAAGGAAGAAAGACAAAGTGCACACTTTGGACAAGATAGTGAAAGTATGGTTGGAAAGATTGAACTTGCACATATGAGGTACATAGCCACAATTCAGTGGGTAGAGAAGAGCCATCAAACTATGGTATTTGAACCAAGAGATTCGGTTTGGATTCCTTGGAGGGAACAAGAGCTTCTCATTCAAGATTCGAGAATGAATCTTTTTGAAGAGAGAGAGGATGATACGTGGTCAGAGGGCATTTTCGTCATTTTAGAGCTAAGGGACATAATGGTAATCTTGTCACGTTCAAAGATCTGAATACTAGAAGAATTATACCATGCCGGTCTTGGACATCAAGAAGACCCAGAGTCTGTCTTAAAAACAGTAGTGCTGAAATGGCGACAATCCATAAGGCCCATTGGGCTAAGTCAAGACTGCAAGAAGCCTAATAATGTTTTCAAATTCAGTGGAAAGCATAAATTATTGTTAATTTTTGAATTTTTTAGGCATTTATTTTAATTTGTTTTGCTGATAGAGTTTGTTGGAAGATTTGATTAGCTTCTGATTTGCTTAGTAATATTTTTAGGGATTTTAAATTTAAATCAATTCTGATCTAATCTAACAAAATCAAATCTGATTTAAATTAGTTATCATATCTTTAGGATTTTAAAATTTAAATAAAATCCGATCTAATCCAATAAGATTAAATCTGATTTAAATTAGTTATCTTATCCTTAGAAGATTTAAATTAAGTTATCTTATCTTATCTTTTAGCTAGTTTGTTAAGGACCTATTTAAACACCTTTGGAGAGACAATTTACATAACTTTTGATGAATAGAATTTTATTAGAGCTTTATGCACGTTTTTTTAGTATGATTAAGTGAGTTGAGTGATTTGATTCTCTTGTTGCATGAAGAAGATTGAAGGATCCAACACTATAGTGATTCTAGGTGGTGGTTTCTTCAATTTTATCCATCTGATCTAGGTTATCAAGGACAGGTTCTTTGAAGGTCTAGTAGGGAATCCCTTCTGGTGACCTAAGTTGCTAAGAACAGGTTTCTTAGAGGTCTAGTAGAGAAACCTTTATCTATCCTTTTATGTTTCGGCTATGTCTTTTCTATTGCGTCTTTTCTCCATTTTTTTTCTTATCCCTTTATCCTCCATTCTAATTTTTCTTATCTTCTGGTATCAGTTATAGGTCGTAGGTAAATTTTTATTTATCTACACATTCCATGGGTCTTGTTTAGTCTCTTTGTTTTTTCTTTTTAATTTCTTCAAATTCACTTTAGAGTCAACAAAAATAAAAAATAAAAAAAAAAAGATCGAGTATTACAATAGGGATTTTGAAGGAATCTCATATCCGAAAGAGGGTTCTCGGTTGCAAATCCCTGCATTTAAAGGGAGAAATGATCCTGAAGCTTATTTCAGATGGAAAAGGAAGGTAGAGTCAATTTTTGCAAATTGCATCCTTTCAAAAGAAAAGAAGGTTCGACTGGTACAAGCCAATTTTTTCGATGATGCCCGTATATGGTGGAGTGAATTAGGAAGATCTAGAAAACGTTACGGAAAGAGCCCAATTTTGTAGCTAAGAGAAGATGAAGAAAATCATGAGGAGCCAATTTGTGCCATCATCATACCACAACAAATTTTTTAGAGAATTTTTTAATTTACAACAAGGTTCACAATCGGTGATGGAGTACTACAAGGAGTTTCTATATTTGATGGACAAGGACAATATTAAAAGGAGTCCTGAGGTTCTTATGAAACAATTTTTGTTTGGATTACGCAAAGAACTTACAGATAAAGTACAACGCTACCGTTACACGACCATGGAGGATTTGGTCATATTGGCCATTGACATGGAGCATAAGCAACAATTTATAGCAATTTGGGATTCCAAATGAGCAAAATTTGAGGATCAGACAAAAGTCAAAGTTTCTGATTTCAAGAAGAATATTATAGATCGACATAAGAAGAGGATTTCTTCTATGCATATCTTTAAATCTTCTTCAAAGTCAGAGATGGAAGAATTTGTTGAGTATGCTGTAGATGGAGATGTGTCTGTGGAAGATTCAAAAGTGCAGAATTTCTCAACTAGGTCCTTAGGATTGAGCAATTTGAAAAATATGAAAGAAAAGAAACTGAGAAAGAGAGTGACTGTTTGAGTGAAAAGAATCTATGTTTGACTGAAAGGGAGTGTTTTGAGAGAAAAGAGGAGAATAGTGAGTGAGAGGAGTCAATGAGAGAAAAAGAAACTGAGAGCAATAAACACACTTGTGAGAGAGATCTAGAAAATTCTATTTTAGACAAGAGTGCATTAGTATCATTGAATTCCACAGATTTCTTAGTTTCTCATACATCTAACCATAAAATTCTTAGTGTTTTTATATCAACTTTTTCAGGTGGTGCACGAATTCCCACACTTCGTACATCTGAACCAGCAAGTGCACTGGGTTGTCCAAGTAATACCTGAGTGAGTCAGGATTGATCCCATGAGGATTGTGATTTGAAGCAAGCTATGGTTATCTTGTAGATCTTAGTCAAGCGGATAGAGAAGTTGATTGATTGTTTAATTCGCATGAAAAGAAAATAAATAAAACGTTACTCAGTAATTATGAATTCGAATGATATGAAGATGGTTAAGGCTTGGAGATGGTTTGTTCTTCTGGATTAATTCGATCTTACTGTCTATTCCAACTGTGAATGATTTCTTCTATGAGTTTAGAAGACGGTGATTTAGGCTTGGAAAGTTCTGTGGATGGAATAGCTGGAGTGTTTGGACGGAGTGTTGAGGTGATCATGACTTGAGAAACATGAACGATTATGGTTAATGAGATGAGTATAAACGGACTTGTACTATGAGCAGTGACATCTGAGATTGAGTAGGTGATTGTGATATGCTTTGTTATCCGTCGTACGGGCTGTGGCAGTCTCTCGCCTATGTTCGAATGTGAGGGTTGAAGCAGGGCTTCCCACTCACATTTCTCGCTAATGGAGAAGGTGGTAGGGCACTCATCCCTCGGAATTATTCCTCCTGAGTATGCATTTTCTCTTTAGCTACAAGATGGTAGGGCACTATCCCATAAAATCATGTGGCATATAGAGGAAGATGGTAGGGCACTCTCCCTCGGAACGTTTCCCTCTGAATGGAGAAGGTGGTAGGGCACTCATCCCTTGGAATTATTCCTCATGAGTATGTGCAACAGAGAGACTAGTCCAGGAGTTGCTGACCAGATTTGTGTCAAGATTGGCACTATAACCGACAAGTGATATCACAGCCAATAGGACAGGCATTCATCATATGCATCTCTTATGTGCTTGTTTGCTTTGATTACTTGCAGTTTGACTAGCCGGCCTAAACTCCGTAGGTTGTGACTAGTCCTCTTTTTGTATATCATACTTATATACATCTTGTTTAATATAATTATTACCTTGTGTATCCGGGAGCTACCTACAAGGTTTTATATATATTATGTCTTGATTGTCTTCTTCTGTTCGTACCTACGTGTTTAGTTATCATGTGTGAACACTTTGCTTTTCGTAATTCCGTTTTATGCGACTTTGAGCTTATTCCTTCATTGGGCTTCTAGTTATATAAATTCTTGGATATATATTATATATTAAAAGCTTTAGGACTGTCATGGCACTTTGTTATCCTTTGATTTACGGCTAGAGGTAAGGCTTAGGGTAACGGGGTGTTACAGAAGGCAATCCTAGAACTTCCGACATATGATCTAATCTTATAAAACATAACTAAACTAAAAATAGATTAGGCGACTAACTAAGGATCTTCATTCTATCTAATACTCCCCTTTCTGACTCCTCTGATCCTCCCAACCACCACTAGAATCATTTATTTCAAACACAGATATTACATGCAAGGAAATCACAATTAGGATTCAGATACAACAGATAAACATGTAGCAAGTAGTTTATGCGATCAGTTAGGCATTCCAAACAAAGCACACCAAACAAACACATAGATGCATATTATGCATGTCTGTCCTATGGCTGATGAGATTCATCTGTCGGTTATATAGCCAACCCGACAAGTCTTGGTAGCTAACCATTGGACTGTCCCTCTGTCGTGTATCCCCAAAACTCAAATCATAATCATTCATAATCATATAACATACCCCGGTGTATATTCATGGGGGCAAGCTCATGTGGAAAGGTCTAAGTGTCTGGCCACACTTACGACATAGGATCAGCAAAGTATCGAGTGTTAACCTGGAGCACATGGTGGCAAGCCACTGCTTTCACCCAAGCAAACTCGTATCTCAGATATTGGAAGTGCATCAAACCACATAATCAATCAATAATCATATAATCATTACCAGCCATAATTCAGTTATCAATATAGCCCTCCGGCTCAATACATAATTAGCACTTCCACCATTATCATCGGTGAATTCATATCATCATCTTTAGCTATATTTCATCATTACTTTACCTCTTTCTTCACCAACAAGTTACCTTCCTCACAGTCCTAATTATACTTCACTACCCAAATTCTACCTACCAGGCTTTAAACAAGAATTAAAAGGGTTTTGAAAGCTGGAGGAATGCATTTAGAAATAAAAATCAAGGTTTTGGAAAATCAGGGACTCGCGTACGCGAGGAGTGCAACCCGTAACGAATGCTCGCGTCGTGAGTCATCCTTCGCATATGAGCCCTTGCAAAAATTCGACCTCTCGCACATGTGTCATGGTTCGTGTACTCGAGCCCCTCAACCCGAGAGTATTGCTCACGTCGTGCGCCATATGGTCATGTACACAACCAAGGAAAATGCCACGTCCATGTACGCGACACACATCTCGCGTATGCAAGTGATAAACCACTATTTCATGGTTTATCTTGTGCTCAATGGAGTGGTTTTTATCAACTCTTTACCCACTTATTCATACTATTTGCATGGTTTTATATTTGCCTTCCTAATTATGTGCTTTGATTGAAAACATGCTTCTTTGGCCTTAAGTTCCCTATATTTAAACCTCTCTTATTACCATTAGATGCCTTGATATGTGTGTTAAGTGATTTCAGAGATTACAGGGCAAGAATGGCTCAGAGGATGGAAAGGAAGTATGCAAAAGTGGAAGGAATACAAGAAGTTGGAGAAATTGCTAAGCTGTCTAACTTGACCTTTTTGCACTCAAACGGCTATAACTTTAGCTGCAGAGGTCCAAATGATGCGGTTCTAGTTGCATTAGAAAGCTAACGTCCGGGGCTTCAATTTGATATATAATATTCCATAGTTGCCCTGACGCTAGGTGACGCAGTCACGTGATCCACGTGAACGTGTCGCAGTGACGAAAAATCAGCGTGTTTGAATTCGCAACCAGCGAATTCTGGGCTGTTTCTGACCCAGTTCTCGGTCTAGAAAACACATATTAGAGGCTATAAAGTGGGAGAATGAATCCATTCATAGAACAAGCTCACAATTCACAATTTTAGGATTAGATGTAGTTTTAGAGAGAGAGGTTCTCTCCTCTCTCTTAGGATTTAGAATTAGGATTCTTTTCACTTTATGATTATTTCATCTTTTGCGATCACAGGTTCAATGTTTCTTTTATTTATTTTTCCAATTTAATTTATGAATATCCATGTTAGATTTAATTTCTTTTGTGAATGCAATTCGAGGTATTTTCAGATTTAATTTTGCTTTGCTTTATTTATATGAATGCTTTTAATTTAATTTAGATATTTTCCCTTTTGGCTTTGGTTAAATAATTGGTGACTCTTGAGTTATCAAACTCATTGTTGATTGAAAATTGAAATTCTTCAAGAATTAATTCGAATTCCAATAACTCTGACTTTTCTCAAGGAAAGACTAGGACCTGAGGAATAAAAATTAATTCATCCACTTAACTTACCTTCATAGTTAGAGGTTAACAAAGTGGGAGAAAAATCCAATTCTCATTACAATTGATAAGGATAACCAGGATAGGACTTCCAATTTTTATACCTTGCCAAGAGTCTATTTTATAGTTATTTATTTTATTCTTCTTATCATTCAACATACTGCTTTCTTACTTTCAAAACCCCCAATTTACAAGACTTATAACCAATAATAAGAACATACTTCCCTGCAATTCCTTGAGAAGACGACCCGAGGTTTAAATACTCGGTTATCAATTTTAAAGGGGTTTGTTACTTGTGACAACCAAAACGTTTGTACGAAGGGATTTCTGTTGGTTTAGAAACTATATCTTCAACGCAACTATTTTTATAAAATTCTTTACTGGCAAAAATCCTAACGTCAAAATGGCGCCGTTGCCGGAGAATTGCAAACGTGTGCCTTATTATTGGTTATTGTAAATATTTGCTTTCAAATTGATTTATTTTTGAAAAAAAAATTTCAGATTTTTATTTTAAAAAAATTTATCTTATCCTATCTTATTTTAAAAAAAATCAATTTTCAATTTTCAAATTTAAAAATTCAAAATTCAAATCTTAATTTTCAGATTCAAAAATCTGAATTTCAAATTTGCTTTTATTTTTGTTTTTAAATTTTTATTAACTAACTATGAGTTCTCACCCCTCTCGCTTTGAGTTTGGTTCCAATGCTGTTGCAAAGAATGAAAATTATAACAGGAACATGCATCAAGGTCAAAACAATCAGAGATGGAAGGAGCCACGAGGATCTGATCAACCCTTCCAGCAACAACACCTTCCACAGTACCACAGACAAAGACCATTCCGCGATGCATACCAAGATGATAGATATGATGGACCCCCATCATATGCCTATAAACCTCTTCAACATAGCTTTGAACCACCACACTCACAAGCCAACTATCACCATTCACCTCCATATGACCATAACCCGTATCCACCATACCAATCACCTTATGAGTCAAATGAACCATACATAGAACCACCCTAATTCCAACACAACTACTCCCAAGAACCACCACCTCCCTATACATCATGTCCATCTCCATCACCCCAAGAATCAACGGAGCGACTCAAGGAAACATTTGACAAATTTAATGCCACACTTCATCAATTGAATCAAGCAATAAATCAATTAGCTTTCTGACGTACGGACACTCAAGGAACTCCTATGGCTACATGTGGAGAATCAATAAAAGAGCGTAGCATAAAGGAGATACTAGAAACTCCAATGGACAGTACGGAGCATGACTTTATACTAAAACAAGTGGAGGAAGCTGTAATTATTGAAAAGGAAGAAGTGGTTGCAGACTTCGGAGATGCTGAACCTCCATGGGAAAGTCAGGTTATAGAACCTCCTTCTAAGGCGATTGAAATTGATGTTGAGGAGGGTGTACAACCTCCAAAGCATATCATGGTTGAAGACTTGGAGGAGGTTGGTCAAGAGATGGAAATTAAAGAAGAACAAGCACTACCTCCCATGCCCTTGGTAAATAATGAAGAAGAGATTGAATTGGAAGAAAGCTACCAAGAGGAAGAGGTTGAAATTAAAGAAGTTTGCAAGGAGGTGGAAGTTGTCAAAAAGCACAAAGGAGTGGAGCTTGAAATCACTTTGCCAAAGTTATTGGAGACCCCTCCCCTAAGTTGCCATCATCCTTTACAACATTCAAGTGGGTAAAATTCATATCCCTTAGCTTTCTAATTCCACTTGAATATGGGCTACTGGAGACGGATGGTCAACTTAGAGCTCTTTGTGGCATTAAGAGTAAGAGGAGAATGGTCAGTGGTAAGAATTGTCCTGCAAGGTTCATTATGGTTGGAAGCTTTAAGTTTAAACGCAAAGGTTGGTGTAAAGCTCAATTGAATGGGTCTAAGAAGCTGTTTGGTAGCTGCAGTGAGAATTCAAATCACTTATCACCCGGCTGAAAAAATACAGATCCCGACAAAAATGGGTGTAAAAGCAAGATTTGGGATCTTGGAATCTGCTCTGACATTTGTCACCTCAGGAGCCTAAGAATCTGTTTGAAGCTTCTTAAGGGCTTTACATGCCTAGTTTGGGATCCCGGAGGCCATTGGAATTATAAACATTGGTGGAGATTCCTGGATGAGTTCAAGCACAAGCCACCATAACAGGGAGCTCACCAAATGTCGAACTTAACGACTTTAACTAAAAGTGCTAGGTGGGAGACAACCCACCATGGTATGATCGTTCCTTTTTCAGTTTTAGTTCTAGTCTGTTTTGTTTATTTTTAAGTTTTATTTTATTTCATTGGACCTGGGATCATGCATAACATTCATATTAGCATTGCATTCTGCACTTTTCATGATTAAAAAAAAAAAGAGAAGCACGCACGCGACGCGGCAGCGTCACTGATGCGTCCACGTCGCCAGTTCATTGGAAAGAAAAAAATGGAACAGAGAGTCACGCGATAGCGTGGCTGGAGGTGTGCCTTTGGCACAAATTGATCCACGCGACCACATCGCTGACGCGTCCCTGTCAGGTGGAAAATTTGCCTCCCACGCGACCGCGTCACCCACGCGGCCGCGTGACATGAAAATCGACGTGAAAAGGGTGCATAGCCGAAAGTTATGCTGGAGTGGTGCTGGACTGGCGCTGAACGCCCAGCCTTACCACGCGGACGCATGGCTCACGCATCCGCGTCACTGTCATGACCACTCACGCGATCGCGTCGACCACGCGACCGCGTCACCCTGATATTTGGCAATAATGCATTTTGAACAGAGAGTTGTGCGAGCGCGAGGCTGCCCTCGCGCCAGTAGCACAAAATGCGTCACGCGTCCGCGTGACCGATGCGACCGCATCGATTAATTTAAGCGCAAGTCGCGCGACCGCGTCCCCCACGCGTCCGCGTCGCTTGCGCCGCACAACTTATCCAGATCAGCCAATTATCTTATCTTTTCTTCCCCAATCCCAATTTCTTCTATCTTTTCTTCTTTCTTCTTTCTTTCTTACTTTATTTCTTTCCCTTCTCATTCTTCTTATCTTTTATTTTATTTTATTTATTTGCATACTTTCATTCATTAAATTTTAATTTTGTATATTTTAATTTTCTTTTCTAAATTTATTATTTTACCATTGGTGTTCAAATGTTCTTATTCAACTGTTATATCTTTTCTGATATTATCTTAGTGCTTATGACTTGTTTTATTCTGATTGGGTAACATTATTTAAATCAATGCTAATCTTTTATGATACTTGTACTTCTCTTGCATTGATATGAACTTATACTATCTTGCATTACCCACATTTTTCTCTCATTTGTTGCAAATTTTGCACCACTAGTATGCCATATGCTTATATTATTTTCTCACGTACATGTTGAAGCTTCCATGTAAATGAGACCCTTATCAATTGGCATTAACCCACCCATACTTCATTTATTTTCTTATCTCTATTTCTGGGTTACTTTTCTTTCCTTTTCCTTTCAGGATGGCCACCCGGAAGGGAACCGGAAGACGTTTATATGGGGAAACAAGACAAGTCCATCTGCACAATCTTTAGAGAAAAGCGCCAGTTGGAACAACCCGTCCACCTGCACATCTCAGTATGCACCGAGGATGGTGCAATCTTTAAGTGTGGGGAGGTCGATACCGATCTCCATGGGTTAGTCACTCTTCTATCTCAACACCAATGATTTATTTTCCTTGTTAGTTGTTGCATTTACAAATTTGATTGCATGATTATTTGATTTTATGCATATTTTACCACTTGGTTGAAGTAATATTTTCTTTTTCAAGAAACCTTGTAAGAGCATTTCACTAATTTGAATAAAATTTAATGTTACACTTGTTTGAAGAAATATTATACTGGAACATGGTTTAGAGCTCGAACATACAAAACCAGTGAGATTTTGAGCTTATTTAAATTGGTTGCATTTTATCAACCAATATTCTGTTTTAGTGTGTATTTTTCTCTCTAAAATTGTGATCTTTGTCTTGCTTAATTTTATATTTCCATTATTTGATGTATGCATACACTTACATGATTGAGGCCTTTGTTTCACTGAGCTTACATACCCATATGGCCTTACCTTTTATTATCCCTTGCAAACCAATTTTGAGCCTATTTTACCCCTTTGTTCTTTACTTTAGCACATCATTAACTCTAAGCGAAAGACAATAATGCCCTTAATTTGAATCCTTGGTTAGCTTAGACTAGTGAGAGTGCTTATGATTTAAGTGTGGAGAAATTGAATTTGGAAACATTTGGTTTGAGAATTGAGTATGTTAGAATTTTCTGAAAATAAAAAAAATGTTTAGGACATGATTCATGCATCCAATAATTTAATCATATGCATTGAGAAAAATAAAAGAAAAAAAATAATATAGATATATAAAAAAAATAAAAAAAAGAAGTGAGAAAAAGAAAAGAAAAAGAGCAAATAAGAAAAAGGGGACAAAATGCCCCAAAGTAAATGATGAAAGCAATGCATATGTACTGTACTCAAAATCGGATGCATGAATATGTGGAAAACATAGTTAATGGGTAGTTAAATTTTGCATTGTAATTACATGGATTGTCTTAAGTTAGGTGGAAAAAGTTTAAGTTAATTAAGGATTCAGATTTTAGTCCACTTGGCCAAATACAATCCTACCTTGACCCTAACCCCATTACAACTTTTAAAAGACCTCTTGATATGTGTATATGTGCATTAAATTTATGTTGATTGTTAGATGAAGAGCAAGCCTTAGAAAGCAAGGTTAGTAGAGAATTGAGAGAATTGAACCTTAAACACTTGAGTGATTAGAGTGTATACACTACCAGTGAGGGTTCGATGCTCAATCCCTTGTTCCCTGCTTTCATGAGCTATTTTCTTCTTGCAAGTCTATTTGTACTTCATTTTCATGATTTGAATTAGTGAAATCCAGTTCATATTTCTTCTTGAAAGATTTGTTTACTTTTAACTAAGTAGGTAGAAACATTTTACATGTAGTTGCATTCATATAAATAGGTTGCATTTCATACATTCTTACTTTCCTCTTTATTCCTTTATAGCTTCTCTTGAACTTAGCATGAGGACATGCTATTGTTTAAGTGTGGGGAGGTTGATAAACCACTATTTCATGGTTTATCTTGTGCTCAATCAAGTGATTTTTATCAACTCTTTACCCACTTATTCATACTATTTGCATGGTTTTACATTTGCCTTCCTAATTTTGTGCTTTGATTGAAAACATGCTTCTTTGGCCTTAAGTTCCCTATGTTTAAACCTCTCTTATTACCATTAGATGCCTTGATATGTGTGTTAAGTGATTTCAGAGATTACAGGGCAAGAATGGCTCAGAGGATGGAAAGGAAGCATGCAAAAGTGGAAGGAATACAAGAAGTTGGAGAAATTGCTAAGCTGTCCAGCTTGACCTCTTCGCACTCAAACGGCTATAACTTTAGCTATAGAGGTCTAAATGACGCGGTTTCAGTTGCGTTGGAAAGCTAACGTCCGGGGCTTGGATTTGATATATAATATGTCATAGTTTCCCTGACTCTAGGTGACGCGGTCGCGTGATCTACACGGACGCATCGCAGTGACGAGAAATCAGCGTGTTTGAATTCACAACCAGCGAATTCTGGGCTGTTTCTGACCCAGTTCTCGGACCAGAAAACACAGATTAGAGGCTATAAAGTGGGAGAATGAATCCATTCATAGAACAAGCTCACAATTCACAATTTTAGGATTAGATGTAGTTTTAGAGAGAGAGGTTCTCTCCTCTCTCTTAGGATTTAGAATTAGGATTCTTTTCATTTTATGATTATTTCATCTTTTGCGATCACAGGTTCAATGTTTTTTTTATTTATTTTTCCAATTTAATTTATGAATATCCATGTTAGATTTAATTTCTTTTGTGAATGCAATTCGAGGTATTTTCAAATTTAATTTTGCTTTGCTTTATTTATATGAATGCTTTTAATTTAATTTAGATATTTTCCCTTTTGGCTTTGGTTAAATAATTGGTGACTCTTGAGTTATCAAACTCATTCTTGATTAAAAATTGGAATTCTTCAAGAATTAATTCGAATTCCAATAACTCTGACTTTTCTCAAGGAAAGACTAGGACCCGAGGAATAAAAATTAATTCATTCACTTAACTTACCTTCATAGTTAGAGGTTAACAAAGTGGGAGAAAAATCCAATTCTCATTACAATTAATAAGGATAACCAGGATAGGACTTCCAGTTTTCATACCTTGCCAAGACTCTATTTTATAGTTATTTATTTTATTCTTCTTATCATTCAACATACTGCTTCCTTACTTTCAAAACCCCCAATTTACAAGACTCATAACCAATAATAAGAACATACTTCCCTGCAATTCCTTGAGAAGACGACCCGAGGTTTAAATACTCAGTTATCAATTTTAAAGGGGTTTGTTACTTGTGACAACCAAAACGTTTGTACGAAGGGATTTCTGTTGGTTTAGAAACTATATCTACAACGCAACTATTTTTATAAAATTCTTTACTGGCAAAAATCCTAACGTCAGCAAGCACTCTCGGCAGTGCTCAATGGTCACGTCGCGTGTGTCCCTCGCGTACGCATGAATAGCAGAAGTTTCAAAAAGCTGCCAAGTCCAGAATCTCTGTTTTGCACACCAAACTTTGATCGCGCATAACTTTCTCGTTTTAAAATATTTTTCCTCCGTTCTTCAAACGGTGTAAACCCTTCGGACCAAATTTTCTTTCTAGATAAGTTTAATAAAAATTGGAGGTCTGGAAACCAAGTTATGCTCCACCAAAGTTGGTAAAAATCATAGTTTTCATTAAAATTTACAAACATCAACTTTCAAAACATACTAATTTCAAACCTTTCAAAAACCAACCCAATCCTTACCATACAGCATCAAGCACTCCCAATTCATATTTCCAACTTCTTTATTCATCCCCAACCTACCAATTCTCCACTTTTATCAGTCTCAACTCAATAATTCAAGTTCAAACAATATTCAAATGCACTAATCATTATGCATATCAACCAATATCATATACAAAGTTACACACATTATTCATAAGAGCCTCAATCGCAACCTCCAAAACCACTAACCGCATACATAAAAGGCAATCTCAACCAACAACAACATGAAGAATTCAATTCCTATCTTACGGTCACTAACCAAAGTTTTCACGACACATTATATTTTAGTTACGAGAAACCGAAACCATACCTTAGCCGATTCTCCGATAAACCTGGAACACTTCACAGTATACCGCACCATAAGCTTGGAAACTTTAGCTCCTCCCCAACAAACCTAGCCTCCAAAACTTGATCTCAAGCTTCCATGTTCTTAAATTGACTCCAACCCAGAACCAATTTTCAATCTAACATCATAATTACCACTATAATTAACATAGAGTTCACTAACTCAATATTACACAAAGATGTTGAGGGTGCTTACCTTGCCCACAGCTCAAGTGAGCTAAACACGACAAAACCTGCAAGCTAATTTGAACCTAAACACCGAAATTAAATAATTTTCAACATAATTGTTCATCAAATTTTGAAATTGGGAAGGAGAAAGTTGAGGAAGAAAACGTGGCTTCCTTACCTAATTAAGTACTGGATTTGTAGAGCTCGACACTGCGGTCACGTGGCCGTAAACGGTGTGATGATCAGAGCTCCAGATCAAAAGTTATCTGGATTTGAATCTCAACAAGGGTTTTGTGTTTCTTGGAGGTGTTCTTCCCCCTTGCTGAACTTGTTCAGCGTGTTTAGCTTGCTTGAGGAATAAATGAGCTAAAGCTCATGGACTTTTATATTTTGGGTTGGGCCTTGGGACCAATACAGGCCCGATTCTCCCAATTCGGCCCGTTCAGCCCAATCTTGGGCTAAATTCTTTAAAATTAGTATCAAAATTCTTATTTTAATTAGCTCTCTCTCATTAAACTATAAAATTCAATTTTTTTATTTTCTAGAATAAATATTAATCTATGAGTTAATTATTTATTAATTATTCGAGTTTTACAGTCACAATTTTGCTTGTGATCTTGGTTGTGTATGTTCTATTTTCCTGTGTTCCATTGTACTCTCTCTCTGTTTGTGAAGTGTGTCGGGCACTATATCCCAAGATTGTGGGAGCACTATATACTGGGAAGTGTGTCGAGCACTATAGCCCAAGAGTGTGGCGGGCACTATATCCCTAGAGTGTGGCGAGCACTATATCCCGAGAGTGTGAGAGCACTATTTGATTTCTTTCTACCATATTATCTATCCAGATTTTATAGAATTCTGTTGGTTCTAGTCCGATTATTTCATTTATTAAATCTTAAGAAAAAAATAGAATCTTTTTTTTCATTCACTGTATTGACATGAATTAAGAAATGAAATCATGTTTTAAGTCAAATTAGTCACTTTGACTTACCGTCTTTATATAAATTATAAGTAAAAAGGCAGTGGGAACTAGAATGAACAGTGTAGTAGCAATAAATACCAGAATATTTACTTCCATACTCTCTATGAAAAGATATCGGGCACTATATCCCAAGAGTGTAGATGAACAACAGAGAGAGATGATATCTGAGTTAGCTACTGGATGTGTCGTGTTCTGGCAAGATAACCGACGCATGAGCTCATGGTCACTAGGACAGGCATGCATCATATGTATTTATGTGATATTGTTTGGGTGTGTATATTGTATTTGGTTTGCTTATATGAATATTTCTATTTAACTGCTAATTGTCATACTTGCTGCAATTGCTCTTGATTGTGTTTGAACTTCATTACTTGTGATTGTGGCTATTAGTTCGGAATTATGCTGGTTGATTGATTATATGGTGTGTTGTAACACCCTAATTACCCTAAGCCTTACCTCATGCCATAAATCAAAGGTTAATCAGAGGTTACAACAATTCTAAAGTTTGTACATATTTATATAGAAGGAAATAATATATTCTAGAAGTCTGATGAAAGATTAAGCTCAAAAACAAAGTTTGAAAAGCACAAAAGTTCACATGAAGCTACACTAATCGAGGCACAAGATAAAGATATAAGATAACAAAATATAGGTATAATAGTCAAAGAATACTAGTCGCAGCTCACGAAGTTTAAGCTGACAAGTATATACAGACATACAGAGTTTTGAAAGTAAAACATCTTATATAAAATATATCTCTCAAAGTAAGCCTCTAAGGCAAAGATAAATACAAAAGTGAGAGAAACTAAACAAATAAACCAAAAGACTTCCAAATATAGTAGAGATCCTCCGCTCTGGCACCATCAAAGCAACTCACCTAGGTGGGTTGCTTCCTGCATCTAAAAAATAATAACAGAGTATGGAATGAGAACCGGAGGTTCTCAGTATGGTAACAATGCCCAGTGATGTAAGATATAAGACTCCTGGATGCCTGAGGCAATCCTAGAACTTCATATCCATCATGAGATTCAGGCTTAAACATAAGTTAAATTTTAAAAACATTAACTTTAAAAGCCACAATGACAAAGGGTAAACTAACTTAGTGGATTTCTACTCTAACAATTCTCCGTTGTCCCACAGCCTTCGCCAGCCTATCTGCCATGCGATCCCATTGCCACCGCCTTCCGAACCTCCTTAATCTCAGTAGAAAACACAAGTAATAACAATGCAAGTAAAGCACAAGTATAGCATGTATGTCAATAAATTCAAGTAGCAATTAATCATGTTATACAATTAGGCAAGCAATTTCAAGTCGGTAAAGCAAACAAACAGATAGAAGATGCACATGATGAATGCCTGTCCTATTAGCTGTGATATCACATTATCGGTTCAACTGCCAATCCGACACATCTCCATGGAGACGTCACCTTTCGGTCATGAATACAATGGGTACCCCCTAGGGATATCGTGCCCTGGCCCATGGTGCAGGAATATAGTGCCCGCGCACACTCTTGTGATTCCAAAAGGATACGAGCAGGATACTCTGCCACAGACCTCACATCTCAACGTAAGTAGGACGAACCACCGTCCTTACGCCACCACCACGACCTCAACAGGAAGGATCCAACCAAACCATCCCTGTCAGGCGCATAGCATCTCAACAGTTCTCAGTATATAATAGTAATCCAGTGGTTTTCAGAAAAATCATTTTTCAGTGCATCAATAATTCATCATTGCATTCTGAGTCCCAAAATCATCTCAACCACTGTCAATTCATAATTTTCATAATTCTTTATATCAATCGTTATTACAGTACTTCGTCATCTCTCTCAGCTAATCCGTCCTCAATACACCAGAAACCTAAGTCTCCGTCTTCTAAATTCTTACAAAAATTCTTTAAAATAATTCACTAACTTATCTTTAGTATTATTAGATCCTAAGGATTAGATTGTACTCTTAAAACAGCGTGGAAGGAAGCTTAGAAAGTTAGAGAACCCTTGGAAATGAAGAAAAAGCATTTTTCTGAAAAACAGGGTCTATGCGTACGCATGCATTATGTATGTGTACACATGCATGCAACTTCTTCCCATTTTGCGTACGCATACAAGCGTTCGCGTACGTATAGGTGCCAAACAGAATGGCACATATGTTTATGGGTGGTATGCGTATGCATGCACCCCCAAACTTAGAGAATTTTACAAAGTTGCATAAATCAATTTTAAGCCCCAAACTTTAAACGTTCATAACTTTCTCTACAAAATTTTCAATTTCTACAAACTTTATATCAATTTAAAAATTTTTCAATAAACTTTAATTTAAAATAATTTTCAACAATTTTTGAAAACTGAGGCTCAAGTTATGATCCGTCAAAGTTCACAAAAAACTAGTTTTCACCAAATTCACAAGGTTCTCAATTTTCCAAATTTCACAACCGAAACCAAACCAAAACCTCACTAAACTCCAAAACACATAAGATCTTACCCCTTTTATATCTCAATTCACCACTCTTACCAAGTTTTCACTCACATTACATAATCCTCAACATTATTAATCAATCTGTCATACTAAAACCATTTTTCAATCAAACACACTCATCAATCATCATTCCATTACTACCAATCATATAAATTCAACATCATTCAACCTCAATTCCAACCTCTAACCTCATTTATCAACATCAATACCATAATACATCAAAATAACCAAAATCATTACATCATCATACTTCATCATACAACAAATTCAACGACCAATTCAATCCAAACCTATCCTATGGGTCACTAGCCTAAGTGTCCAAAAATATTATATATTATATAGAAGAAACCGAAATCATACCTTGGCCGATTTTTAATATGTACAAAATCCCAAAATTGAGTCCAACCAAGCTTTCAATCACCAACAATCCACCAAAAGCCACCACTCAACTCCAACAAGCATCAACAATCAACATTTCAAGCTAGACATACATAATTTACCATAGATTAATACCTAAGGTTCATAAATATTCAATTTCACAAGGGGTAAGAGTGAGCTTACTTTACCCACAATTGATTAAGACAAAACCCACTAAGTACCCGGTGCTAGATTATACCTAATTAATCAAAATCACAAGAACCACTCATTCACCAAAGCCAAAACCAAATCTGTTATAGAAGGAAGAACTGGGCAAGAAATTGGAAGTTTCTTACCACTTTGTCCAGATGAAATCAAAGAGCTCAACGAGATCTTTGCGTAGCCGTAAATGGCTCGTCAATCGGAGCACCGTAGCTTGAGTTATGATCAAATGAATGATGAGGTAAATAGTGTTTATTGAAACCCTCTCCTCTCTTCCTCTCATTCACGTTGCTTCAGCCTTCTTGTGCTGAAAGTGAGTGAATTTGTCACTTAAGTGACCTTTTATATGTTGGGCTTGGGCCCAGTCCAACCCATTAGCGTTTTTGGCCCGTTTGGCCCAATTTCAGGTCAAACCTTTAAAATTAATGCCCGATTTTCCATTCTAAATAATTTTCTAAGGTTTTCTACTGTTTTTAATTATTCTTGCACAGTTCCGGATAGACGTAAACCGGTTCGACCAGTTTATCTGCCGAGTCGTAATTTTACGCAGTTTTTGTAAAAAATTACATTTTTTCAACTCACAAAAATCTACTGAGTCCGAATATCATACATATATTTTCTAATTAATATGCTAAAATTTTGAACCTAATTTGGGCAATTAAATTATTATTTTTTTTAACGTTAATTAATCGGTTAATTAATTCGCGGTTCTTACATGTGCCAGAGGCCGTGGTTTGCTTATATGTTAGGCCAAAAAACGTGATGTGATATTGTTTTGGACTGGAGGCCGAGATGTGATATTGTTTTGGGCCGGATACCGTAATGTGATATTGTGTTGGGCCAGAGACCGTGTTGTGATTTTGTGTTGGGTCGGAGGCTGTTTGGTTATGCTATATTGAATGAATCAGCGGTTAGTTTGGTGAAATTCCTTCTTTGGTATATGTAGTGAAATGCTATTATATATTTGTTTTGATTGGAATTTTTATAAGTTGAAATATAAATCTGGATTTTGGGTAATTAACCGTTGATCGGTAAGATTCATAAGACGAGTGATGATCACTATGGTCGATAATAACTTTTTATATATATATCCTCTTGTGAAAATTCTACAACTCCTCTAGTGAGACTGTGTGGTTAGGTTCTCCCCCATACAGCCTTATCTTTTTTAGGAAATGGATGAGAAGCCTGCGAAGACCTTTCTGAATATTTCGGTTGCGCTGTATCTATTTCAATGCCTTAGTTATTAGTTTTCCTCACTATTATTATTATTATTATTACTATTATTATTATTATAAAGAGGGATAGGAGTTGTAATGAGATATGTATGAAGTTTGGCGTGTTACTTGCATGAAGGTTTCTTTTATATGCATTGAGTTGTAATGAGTTGTAATGAGATATGCATGATTGTATAATGAAAGAAAAGAAAAAGTATTTTCGGTTTTTCACACAAAGTAAAATCCAATTTTCAGTTTAAAGGCTTCTACTATGTAAATATATATTTAAAGTCATCGTAATACACCTCGCTATCAGAGTGGCGCAGCTAGAAGCATAACATTCTGGTAGTAAGGGTGTTATGAAAGGAAGTTATCAGACAAAGAAAGGTAATAGAAAAAAAATTCAAAAATGTATTATACTTGAAGTAAAAGCTAATATGACAATATGATCCTGTATGAGATATTATATATATATATATATATATATATATATATATATATATATATATATATATATATATATATATATATGTATGTATGTATAAACTTTGTTAGATAGATTATTTGGTTCAGAAATTGACTGCTTTGTGTTGAAATCTATTCTCAGATTTTACAAACCACAAAACACCGAAAAGTGTACCGGGTCGTATCAAGTAATAAACTCAGGTGAGTGAGTATCGATCCCACGAGGATTAACGGATTAATCAAGCAATAGTCAATTGATTATTCTAGTCAAACAATCAAAATTTGGGTTTTGAAAACTTTGAAACACAAACAGCAATGAAATAAAGCAAGGCAGTGAGTAAGGTAAAGATAATATGATTAAGAAAGTTAAGATTTCGGAGATATTAAAACTTCCAGATTAATATTTTTCACTTTCCACCTTAATCATGCAAAGATACTTTTATGGCAAATCATTAGTAATCAAACCCTAATCTCTTGGTGATTTAATTTCTCTTTAACCTAATTAATCACTAATTCCTTAGTCAATTATTTAAGAAAAGAGTTGCAGAATGTTCACTAATTTATGAAACCACACCATTCATAAGAATCTTTCCTAGTTGATTTTATGTCACTTATCAATCCAGTTTCAAAACTTAAGAATTATGAGAATTGATTTTCAAGCTTAATTCAATTAATCAACTTTTTCAAGAGGTTAAGAGAATTCAAATCAGAGAAGAATTATTTCCCAACATATTCAAACCTTTTAAGATGAAGAATGAAAACCTTTTCTTAAGAAGAAATCAATTGCATAAATTAAAAGTAGAAAAGCTAATGTATTAAACCATGAAATTAACAGAGCTCCTAACCTTAACTGTGGAGAATTAGAAACTCATGTTCTTCAGAGAATTCTTAAGAACTTAAAACTATAAATTTTCGAAGAGGAGAGAGTGTAACCCCCACACCGTGGCCTTTTCTCTGTGAGTGATCTCACTTATTTATACTAAAATTTCTACTAATTCAAATTCTAAAACTAATCTTATTTTAACCAGAGTGGTTAGGATAACTTCTTAATTTAAATTTAAAATAAGATAAAACTAATGTAATAAATTTAAATACAAATCTTTATTCATCCAAGATCAAGGAGAGTCTATAATTAAGGAGAATCAAATATGAAGGTTATTTCCTGCATGGCATGTTTTCCCAAAAATGTTGACTCGTGTATACGCACACTTGTAAGAAGAGACTTGGAGGGGATGATTCATCATATGGGAGAAAAGGTTCACAGTAGGAAGGTGGTTCAATTTGGTGAGAGTATTGAGGTGGTGTATGGAAGAATGGTGGTTTTTGGGAGTGATTGTGTTGAAATTGTTGTGGCTCTAAGGATTTTCTTGCATAATGGTCATAAGAATGAGGTAAGGGTGATTGGTTGTATGAGGGATATAGATCATAGGATGGTTTTTGGTAGAATGTGGCTTGTGAGGAAGGTTGAGAACTATGTTGTGGACTTGGTTCATAGGGATATGTAATATAGGATGGAGTGTGATCATTATCGGCCGGAGGAAATTAGTATGGATACCAAGAGGTTTGTTCATGAGCATGCAATTCCTCCCTTGATTGATTTCCAATCCCATAGCACATATCATCATTAAAGCTTGCATTTTCTACAACATAGTTGTAACCAAACTCATAGCCAAAAGGATGAGATTTCATAATGAAAAGAGAAAATAAAAACAAGAACTAATAAGAGGTAAGGAAAATAAACTACTAAAACTAGAAAAACCTAACAAAGAAGTCAAAAATCAAACTATTCACAATATCCACATATATACAATAACCAATAATAAGCACACATTTGTAATTCCCCGACAATGGCGCCCAAAACGTGATGGAGGATAAATGTCGGTCTAGAATTTCTCAAAGGAATCTCGTTGTAAGCATAGTTTCAAACCAACAATTTATCCTCCAATCAAAGTTTAAAAAGGTTTGTCACAATACAAATCAAAATAACCGGGAGTATTAATCCCAGGTCGTTCTCCCTAGGAATTACAATGAAGTGCTCAATTATTGGCTATGAAGGGAAGTATTTTTGCGGTTTTGAATGATAGGCAAGAAAGTAAAAATAGCAAGAAAATAAAGCTAACAACTAAGAAAAGTCTTGGAAAGAGGTAAGAATTGGAATCCCTATCCTCATTATCATCCTCAATTGTGATGGTAAATGTAAATTGCCTTCACTTAGTTAACCTCTAACAAATGAAGGAAAGTCAAGTGCATACAATCAACTTGAGTTCACAAGTCCTAGTCAACTCATAGTGAAAGACTAGATTTAGTGAAGTTCAAGCTAACCGGCAATTTTCAATTACCAATCAACAAGAGATTTTGATAATTCAAGAGTCTCCAAATCAGCAACCCAAGCCAAGAGCACAAAAATCTACTCTAAAATCCAACCAAGCATTTTATTAAACACTTGGAAGGCATAAAAGAAAAGCATAGTAAAATTGCAACAATAATAAAGTCTAACAACTACCAATTGCAAGAAATCAACAATAACAACTAAAGAAAGCAATAATAACATAAAAATATAAATTGCATTAATAAAGATCAAAAGTATCAAGAGTGCATAAACATAAAGACAACCAAATAAAGCAAATAACAAGTAAACTAAGATAGCAAAGATGTAATAACAAGAAATGGCAAGAAAACTAAATTAAAACAAGATTACAAACTAGATCTAAGATGAAATGATCCTAATTCTACCCTAATTCTAGAGAGAAGAGAGAGCTTCTCTCTCTAGAAACCTAACCTAAAACATGCTAAAACTAAAATTATGACTACTTGTGTTCTTTCCCTTCCAATCCTTGGGTTCAATAGCATCAGAAATCGCCCCCAGCATTTTACCTTTAAGTGAGTCACGTGCCATTTATCATGCGTACGCGTCGGCTACGCGTACGCGTCGCCTGGCAAATGACCTTCTCACGCGTACGCGTCGCCATGAATTCTCCAAATGCTCATTTCTTCATGAGTTCTCCACTTTACATACTTTTTCTTCACTTCTTCCATCCAATCCTTGCCTTATAAACCCTGAGATCACTCAACAAATATATCAAGACTTCTAATAGAATCAAAGTGAATTAAAATTAACAATTTTAAGGCCTAAAAAGCATGTTTTCACTCTTAAGCATAAATTAGGGAGAATTCCAAAACCATGCTATTTCATTGAATAAATGTGGGAAAAGTTGATAAAATCCAACAAATTCAATACAAGATAAATCATAAAATTGTGGTTTATCAATAATCCCGGTCCAGTTGGCCCAAGTTACCAAGTGATAAGGCACCCCGCGGATCTAGTTACGCAAGCCTCTCCTTGACAAAGCCACACCACAAGCATATAGTTAAAAGACTTTAAATCCCAGACATCAATGTTCGGTGCCTCTTTGGACAACTAAATGTTGTGTCTCAAGGGAACTTTTGATTGTGGGTGATGGTTATCAGTGGCTAAGGTAGTGTTTGTTTGCGAGACAGTGACTGAGAGACAATGACTGAGAGACAGGAACATAAAAAAGTCTTAGTATTGTGTTTGGTGTAATAGTGTACAGGATTGAATTTTGTCTCAGTATCCTGTTTGGTTTGAATTAAAACTAAATACTGAAATTGTTAAATTTACAATTATACCCTTAAATTTTATATGAAACCCTAATCCCAAATCTAGATTTCAGTTATTCCTGTACCTACTGTAGCTCGAACCCAGTCCAGACTTCTTCTTGTCTCCTCTTCCCAAATCTTCCGGTCTTCCCGTCGTCGCTAGAAATGCCGGATACGACTGAGTGACGACGGCGCGCCTATCTCCAGCGCATCACAATCACGTCTTGAAGCCTCTAACGGTTCTCTCATTGCTGCGGATTGGGTGCTTTCGGGTCTGTGCCGCCACTATCGCCACCGTGTCGAAGCTGTGTCTCTTGTCTCTCAACGGACCCGATAAGTTCGTGAAGCACAATATTCATATCTACTTTGACATCTGTTGACTTAATCTGATTTGTTATATTGAGTCTTGATTCTGAACATGCATTCTACAACACATTTTTCTTAAATTTAATTCCTGATAATGCCACCTAACCAAATGAAGAAGGTATAGGGATAGAGTTATGTATGTAGTTACTTATTCGAACCTGCCGTATTTGCATTTTTGAATCTATTTTTTTGTTTTCCCAAGTTCAGAATTGCTTTTAATTTTGAAATTATTTTAGAAAAATGAAATGTTTATTTTCCTAATTTTCCTTTGTCCACTAATTTGTTTGCATCTTCACATGAATCTGTGACCTTTTGTGGTCCTTAATACAATAAAATTGGAGAATTGGAGTTAGTAGGAAACTGCTCAAGTTGATTTGGTTCAGGTGTTGATGTTGTGTGAAAATTAAATACTACTGCCTGTGCCCCATTCCCCTTTGAATTCTCTTTTTCTTTTCTTTTTCTTTATGGCATTGTATTATTATATCTTTAGTTGAAATGGTTGAAATAATTAAGCTTCCTCAGTTTTTTACTTTGAATTTTATTTAGCCTGATAAAAATTATAACTGAATCACTTTCTTGCTTTACTTTTCATCAGTTTCAAACTTATGGTTACTTTACATTATTCCCAATTGATAAGTAACCAATCGGTAGCTACCCAAAGGTTCATAAGACAAGTGACTAACTCACTTAATTGAATTGATCCTAACTTAGTATTCAACATTTTATAGAATAACAAATCTGGTTAATTTTCGAAAACTTATTAAATCCAAAATTAGTTTATATGACCTGCAATAATCAATATGATTTAGTTAGTTGAAATTATAATATATGACCTGGTGTGCTATATTAATTTGGGAATGTATTATTATTACTGCCTAACATACTAGGAGTGTAAAATTTTATTGAAAAAGCCAGAGGCACTAGCATTTATTTTAGCTAGAAAAGAACCAAATTAAACAGGTAGAAGGACCAAATAATTTTCACAAGTAGACTTTAGTGCCGTTAATTTAACTAAATCAATGTTTGCACTAAAAATTATTATTGCTGTTAACTTATTAGTTATTATGTTAATGTTGTATGATGGCAATGAGGATTTTTGACATTATATTATTTTTGGCGTCAAGTATAGACTCGGTTGTTACCATTTTAGGTAACTTTCTTGTTCTCACTGCTCTGATTTTTTCTTACTTGTATAGAATTTTGTCAATTTCTATCTTGTGTTTTGGTGTGGAAATGGGGATAGGTATGCAGGGGAGTATTTTGGAGACAAAATCCATGGATTTGGTGTATACTACTTTGCCAATGAACACTGCTATGAAGGAGCACGGCATGAGTGGCGCAGGCAAGGTATCGGAACTTACACCTTTCGAAATGCCGACCGGAGATGCGGTGAATGGGATGCTGGCAACCTGAAGCACCCTCTGCCACCACACTCTCATGCTGTCCTTCGAGCACTTCAGGGATTCAATTCATTCAATCATCCTGCTGTTTCCCTCCAAATAAACTGGGTGTTTTTTTTTCTTATCTATGTGTTTGTCTAATTGCAGGCTACAAGAAAAATGGCCGATAGCACGATTAACCTTAAGCGTGTCGACGATGAGGTGAACAAAGCAGTGATAGCTGCTAACAGGGCTACCAAGGCGGCTAGAGTAGCCGCCGTGAAAGCTGTTCAGAATAGAATGGATGGACAATTTTGCGATACTGATGTCTAAGAATTAGGGCATTAGCTTTTTGTTATAAAATTGTAAATTTTCCTTTTTATTAATTCTGAGTACTTATTTCTTAAGGTGTCACCCCGAAGTGTGCATACACGTTAGGACTTTCAGCAAACTTCAAAATCGCCCTCACCACCTCGTCATCACTAGGGGTGCACATGGGGCCGGGTGAAGTCGGGTTCGCCGTGACCCAAACCCAACCCTAAATAATGACCGGGTCTATTTATGAGACCCTTACCCGACCCTAGACCCGATGAAATCGTGTTACTTTCGGACCACATTTAAGCCGGGTCTAGACCGGGTGAAGCCCGGGTCTTGATCAACTTTATCACGATATCACCAAAAATTAGATTCTACATTTTTTGAACCTCTAAATTTTTAAAAATAATTCTTCCATAACAATGCAACATTCGCATAATAATAATTTAGAATCTAATAATAATAATTTAAAGTTTCATAATAATAATTATATCAATTACACATTAAACATTCAAAGTCCAAAAGACAATTAAAACAAAGTTAACAACCAACACAAGATTAACATAATAATAATAATTTATAGTGTCATACCAACCAATAACAACAAAATATTAAGTAGCAAACAACTACACGGGTCCAACGGGCCGGGCCGGGTGACCCGAGGCTTGGCCCGAACCCGATTTAATAAATAACCGGGGCCATCTATTAAAACCTCGGGTCTGACCGGGCCATAACGAAGCCGGGCCAAATTAGCCCCGAAGTCATCGGGTCCAGTCCGGGTCTTCGGGCCAGACCGGGTCTTGTGCACCCCTAGTCATCACCGAACCCAAGCTGTGTGAGCTTCTCGCCAACCTTCCACTTCTCGTTCACACCAACAATGGCATCAGCTATCAGTTGCCAGGACTGTAGAACTTGGTCGGATGTGCATGTGAAAAAATAAACGACGTTTAACAAATTTTTTATGAAGTTCCTGCTGAAAAACTAGAAGGAAAAAAATATGGACCATAGATATAAGATGGAATAATACATAAAAGAGCATACATTGAAAGAAAGTTGAGTTAATAAACTCTGCAAATATTCAAAATACATGAAATAGATGAATGGCTGAGGCAAATATATATTATAGAGCATGTTCCATTGCTTAATGAGAAATCAAGAAGAAAAAAAGGCTGCTCTTGCCAACACCAGAGTTACCAATCAATAACACCTAATACGAGTAATCAAAGCTGCTGTTCCCTAATTTTGGACTTGAACCCACTTCTCTCTTTCCTTTTTTTACCCTTTCCAAATTCAATTAAAACTCCAAAAAAAGAGCATGCAAGTAGACACTATCAGACACCTACTGCAAAAGCAAAATAATTCTGCGTATGACACCCAAATTCAGATCTTAATATAATTAGAGTTTGTGAAATTGTATTATTCACACTACAAATATAAAAGAATGATATTCCTATTAACTACTTAATGCAAAATCTGCTATATCTTCTTAGAACCAAAAACAAAATAAAAAATCTGGAACCAAAAGAAAGTTAACAGTATCCAGGTCTAATCATATGAAGTTTATCAAACTTAAGAATCTGATATGTTAAAAATATTTTCTTTAGTAAAAAAGACCTTTTATAGAAATATATGTAAAACATAACTAATAAAAATGATATATTTTTTAGAATTTTATTTTTTATTATTAAAATTTTGTTAAATATACTAAAAAATAAAAGTAAAAAATTTTCATTAAAAATATTTTTTAATAATTTAATAACATCCAAAGAAATTCTTATACATATCATATATTTTTATTAAATTAAATAATAATAAAACAAATATATCTTTACAAGGAATATGGACTTTGGACTTTGGAAATTTCATGAAAACTAAGGTAAGAAGAATGTGCCTGTTAAAAGGTTAAGATTTTTAACATTGACCGTTCTTAGCTTGAAAAAAGTTATTCTAATAAATCAGACATCATTACATCACAATTCACATCAGATCACATAACACACACAAAAGGATCACATCAGATCACATCACACACACAAAAGGATAGCTTCTGACTCTGAAACACTTGCATGCATATACCAGCTCCTAAAACTAAAATATCACCACCGTCCCATCCACTCACTCAATTTTCCTTTCCCTTTCACATTCACATCACATTTCTTTTTACCAAATAGCCTCTCTTTCACATTCACCGACACAAAGACAAGAAGCATTTCTATTTTCACTGCAACCACTCCAAATTTTACCTTCACCCATACAACACATTACATTACGTACACACACAAACACTGCATTTAAATAGGATTGAAAAAACATACAAAAACATATATTCTATGATAAAAATTACACCCAACAACATTACTTAAGAATAAAAAGAAAAAGATAACTAATTTCCGATTAAATATCAGCAGTCAATACACGAATCCTATTCTAGCAGTAGCAATGTGAAACGAACATAATATGAACCGACATGCCACTATTATAGTTAACTATGATGCTAACACAATTTTCACATATAAATTATTAAAATTGGAGTGTCTAATAGAAGTTTACTGAAGTAACCTATTTCTACTGAAGTTTACTTCTCAATTTTAAGTTAGTTTCAAGTAAATTAAAGCCTATCAAAAGCATGTTCCACTACTCTTTAAACTACAACTAACCTAACAAATTCCTCTTCAATACGATTTCAGAAATAATAGTGACTGTGCTGGTTATAGCCACAATAATTATAAATTTCACAAAATAATTTACACATTCTCGCATTAAATACACGTAAATTAGGCAAACAGAGCAGCCCAGATTTCAGAATCAAAACATGCATAAGAATGAAAAACAAAATAACCAAGCATGACCAAAACCAATTCATAAGAAGCACATCACACACGAAATTAAAGAACAAAGAACCAAATCGAAATGAAGAGAGAAAAACCCAGATTCTTTCTATGCATCTAGTTGAAGAATGAACGAAATCCACAGAGCATAACTCGCGACATAAAAAATAGACCCAAACCAGTAATAAAAATTTGACCCCAACTAACCTAGGTTACACAAACTGTGATGACAACAACGAAGTCTGATGAACTCGACAGCAACAGGGGAGACTTTCTCAACTGGGTTCCTCAAACGTTATCCTATGAAGGAGCAAACGAAGACATGAAAAATCGTGGCCTAGGAAGAGGAACTTCAACTGCTACTCACTTACCTTGTGGTGGTTACGACGGCAGCTACGACGGGGCTGTGCTGACTGGTGACGCAGAGGCTGGAACGACCACTCTTTGAAACATGAATGAGAAGATGGAGTGAAGGGCTACTCACACTGAAGCTCTAATTTGATTTTAAGAAAGGATAGATTTTGGAATTAGTTAATTACAATAGGGGTATTTTAGGTATAAAAATATTATTAAAGTTTCTGTCTCTGTCTTTAAAAATCTCAGTCTCTAGTGTCCCTACTTTTTGGAGGTACTAAAATACTGAAATTTTTGAGACAGAGACACAAATTTAAGTACTAGTCTCTACCTCAACAAACATAATACTGAGTTCTTGTCCCCCATTCTCAGTTCCAGTCTCTGC
Source organism: Arachis hypogaea (assembly GCF_003086295.3). Classification (NCBI taxonomy): domain Eukaryota; kingdom Viridiplantae; phylum Streptophyta; class Magnoliopsida; order Fabales; family Fabaceae; genus Arachis; species Arachis hypogaea. Next base: position 41,114,453 of record NC_092049.1, on the reverse strand, counting down.
AAACAAACGCTACCTAAGAGAATGGGGATTGAATCTTGGCCCCTTTTTCTTTCTCATGTAAACTTGCTTTCTGTTATGAAAATACAGGAGATATTTTGGGTTTGTCTCTTAACTCGGTAGGAAATATTTTTGTTTTGTCTCCTATTGTGCAGAATTAGAAACAGAGATGAGAGTAGAGATTGACACATAGATATATCCTGGTCCAGCTATCTAGTGTAATGTAGCCTACATCTAATCTCCATCACAAGAGTGACATAATTTCACTATCTTTTCAATAGATTACAGTCACCAATTCTCCCTAGGATCTACCCAATCCTATCTGGGACAAGTCCAGATTCTAAACCAATCTGAACTTGACTAGGACTCAACCTAGCTTTCAATAGCAAAGTGCTAACCTAACTTGCAAGAAAATCCTACAAGATCATGACACAAAACAAAAATACATACAAAGAATTTCTGAGATATTTTTGGCTTTTTCTCCAAGTCTAGCTCATTGCCTTTTTCCTCTCATTGGCTTTTTCTTACAAATCTCACCATGCTTGCCTTTTTCCAATAAAACTCAAACAGACTAAATTGAGAAAAAGAATTACAAAATAAAAACCATGAAGGAAAAGAACAAGAACAGCTCAGGGAGCTATGAAAACCTAAACAAGTGCTCTTTCTCTCTTGCCTTCAATCCTTATCCGTTTACCCTTATTATAAAGAGTGAAGCTTCCAAGGTATGAACCAAGTTTCAACACTTTGGGTTGTCTTCTTCTCCAGCATCAGAATTAGCAGCGACATAGTCAGAAGAGAGAGAGAGAGAGAGAGAGAGTACCGAATCTGTGGCATGCAACATACCTATTCTCTTTCATCCTTTTTCTTCAATCTTCTTTGATCTTGGCCGTGTATCTTTTCTTTGGCCCTAAGCTTTATTTCTGATCGTTGATGAAGATCGATCTGAGCATGTTTGACTTCACTTTCTCCATGGTTGCTTGATTTGTGCTTGAAGCTCAGTAGATTTCTTCACAGTTTCTTGGTGTAGCACAGATAGGGAAACCACCTTTTGTGATGCTCTGTCCGGATGAGATTTATCCCTTTGTTGTAGCCCTTCTTCTTGCTTGAAATTGGTAAGGACCTTTTTGTTCTTTACTGTGCCCTAACTTCGACTCTTTTCATTTTCTTCTTTCTTGGCTCTGAGTTTTGATGTGAAAAGAAAGAAAAAGAAGAGAGAGAAGAGAGAGTTTGTGTTCGGTGAAATCGAGAAAGGATTCAAATGAAGTTTAATTTACTTGTCCTATTAGTGATTAGGTTGAAGAGAGATGGGTTTGAGTGTAAACACCGAATTGGTCTTGGAAGAGATTTGGGCTTATTCCTTTCTTTCCTTATATTTGCATTTCTGATGGACAACGTGTGTTGAGGCTTTTTGTTTATTAAGGATCAATGTGCATATGTGGACTAGACCGGGTTTGGGCTACATTTCATGCTTCTTGGGTTGGCTTTGATTAAATTAATTTCCTGCACACTTAGCAAAACAAATAATACACACAATTGATAATAATCCAATAATGTTTGATCATCACTTCAATCGAGTTTTAATTTTCCAAAATCAACAGTGGGTTTTCGATCGATAATCCCGAACCAGTTGGTCCAAGTTACCAGGTGATGAAGCACCCCTCGGATCTAATTACCGAAGCCTATCCTTGGACAATCAACACCACAGACACATAACTGGGCTCTTTAACCATTGATGCTCAGAGCTTTGTAACTTTTGATTTTTATTTTTCTTTTCTTTTTGTTTCTTTCTTTCTTTACTCCTCTTTTTCTTTTTCTTTTTCTCTTTAGCCCAAGGATCTTTGATTGTTTTATAAGATCTCATAATACTTTTCTAAGCTTTTGTTTCAGAGGGATCATCCTCCTCTTGTTATTCAAGGTCATTCCCTTGTGGTAGCCTTTTCATAATTACAATTCATGGATCACCACTTTATAATATGATTTTATTTAATTAATTCATTCTTCCTTTCGTAAAACAATTCTTTTTATTATGATATGATGCTTAGAGGATAAACAAGATAATAAGTATGGATAAGATGATGCATGGAGATATGCATGATGCAAGAATATGGAAAGATAAGATAGAGGGAAGAACTACTAACCAACATTACTTACTGTCCTAGCTTATTCATTGGAAACATTTTTTTTTCTCTTTTTTCAATTTATTAGAAGAAAGGACTTTGATGGAGGAGAAAAGAAAAAGGATACTAACTAATTGAGTTGCCTATCATCAAGTGTTCTTTTGATGTCTCTAGCTTGACTCATTCTCGGCTTTCTTCTTGCCCAAGATAATGTTCTTTGTTTGTTGACCACGATCCTTCTTTGAGTGCTTTCCTTGCTTCCCTCCACTTCTCTGATTTCAGGACTTTGGTGTTGTGTAATGGCTAGGATGTCCCCTTCATCAAGAACTTCTTGGATTGATGGTCAAATTAAATAAACCACATTGTACTTTCCTGATTCATTGGAGTGTAGACTCCTTTAGTTGCCATCCTTCCTTTCCTTTGTATTATTTTGCATTGCTTCTTTTGGGAGGAATTTTTCCTATTTGTTTGCCACCTCTTGTAGTCTCGACGGATATGGAATTCTAGGCTTGTATGCCTCCACAACCTCCTTCTTTATTGGAATTTCACTTGGTATATGGGCCTCTTGGTCTTGCTCTTGCACTTCTAACTCCTCTTTTGTAGCCTTAGTTTGATCTTCAATCTCCTTGCTAAGCACCTCTTCACTTATGGCCTTGTATTCTTCCCTTGGGCCTCAGGAAGACATTGGTTGGTTCCTCAACAAAATGTTGTGTCATTCGTCTCACGTGCTCTTCTAGGTTTTTTCTTGAGACTTTACTTTTTTCTCTAAGTGCTCTAGTCTCTTGAATAAATTGTTCTAATGCTAGCTCAAGAGATGAAGGTTGGGAATAGTTTTGTGGATATGTAAGTGATGTGGTGAACTTGTTTTGAGGGATATGTAACGGGTTTTATGGCTAGTAAAATGAATTTTATGAATGTTGAAAGGAATTTTGTGCTGAGGTATACCAAGTGGTGAAGAATTTTGATTTAAATAATTAGGAGGTGAGGTTGGACAATCTTGCATAAATGCATTCACTATTTATTGTATTTTGTCCAAGGTACGATCAAGAGATGATGGTTCTTGATAAGAATATAGAGATGATGGTTCTTGATAGATGGAATATGGAGCATTGTAGCTTTCTTGGTTTTGACCTTGCCAACCAAAATTCGGATAGTTTCTCCATCCACAATATTATGAATCATCCCTTGGGTATGAGTAGTAACCCATGTAATCTCTTTCAGTTATTTTCCTTAGCACAAAACACAAAACCAAATTAAACGCATCATGTGGTAAAAAGAAAGGCAAAGAAGAACGAACAGAAATATATATATATATATATATATATATCAAAAGAAATAAAATAAAGAAAAAAATTAAAAAAAAATAAAATAAACTAAATCTGAATCCTAACCTTTAAAAAAATCAAAAAAGAGATTTGAGAATTTAAAATTCAAAGATTAAAATACCAAACTTAATTTTTTAAATTAATTATGCACTTTAAATAACTAACTGACTTACTTATAAATTTAAAATTCAAAAAAATACCAAACTTAAATTCAAATTAAATCCTAAAAATTTAAATTTTAAAATCATTTTAACCGAAAGACACTTTATTTTTTTAAAATAATAAAAAATGAAAGTAAAATAAATAGAAAGAAAAACGAAAATAAAAGAAAAAATAAAGTAAAAAAAATAAACTGAATAAATAGTAAAATAAAAAAAACAAAAATTAAAAGAAAATAAAAAGAAACAAACAAAAGTTTTTAAAAGAAATAAAATTGAAGTTAAGAAAATAAAGTAAAAATTAAAAAGCAAAAAAAATGAAGGGTGACAAACATAAAGAAAAATAAAAAAATTATAAAATAAAAAATTTAAATAAACTAAAAAATATCTAATCTAGATAATCGAACAATTGGTAGTTGTCAATCTCAATTAATCATCCGCAAGGACGCTAAAAACTTGTTCGTGGATTTTATAAACCACAAAATATCGGCAAGTGAACCAGGTCGTATCAAGTAATAAACTCACGAGAGTGAGTATCGATCCCATGAGAATTACCGGATTAAGCAAGCAATAGTCAATTAATTATTCTAGTCGAACAATCAAAATTTGGATTTTGAAAACTTTGAAACATAAACATCAATGAAAAAAAGTAAGGCAGTGACTAACATAAAGATAATATGATTAAGAAAGTTAAGGTTTTGGAGATATTAAAACTTCCAGATTAATATTTTTCACTTTCCATCTTAATCATACAAAGATACTTTTATGGTAAATCATTAGTAATCAAACCCTAATTCTTTGGAGATTTAATTTTTCTTTAACCTAATTAATCGCTAATCCCTTAGTCAATTATTTAAGAAAAAAGTTGAAGAACGTTCACTGATTTATAAAATCACACAATTCATAAGAATCTTTCCTAGTTGATTTTATGTCACTTATCAATCCAGTTTCAAAACTTAAAAATTATGAGAATCGGTTTTCAAACTAAATTCAATTAATCAACTTTTCCAAGAGGTTAAGAGAATTCAAATCAATGAAGATTTTGTTTCCCAATATATTCAAACCCTTTAATATGAAGAACCAAAACCTTTTCTTAAGAAGAAATCAATTGTATAAATTAAAAGTAGAAAAACTAATGTATTAAATCATGGAATTAACAGAGCTCCTAACCTTAACCAAGGAGAATTAAAAACTCATGTTCTTCAGAGAATCCATAAGAAATTAAAACTGTAAATTTTCAAAGAGGAGAGAGTGTAGCCCCCCACACCGTGGCCTTTTCTCAGTGAGTGATCTCACTTATTTATACTAAAATTCCTACTAATTCAAATTCGAATTCAAATTCTAAAACTAATCTTATCTTAACCAGAATGGTTAAGATAACTTCCTAATTTATATTTAAAATAAGATAAAAACTAACTTAATAAATTTAAATACAAATCTTTATCCATCTAAGATCAAGGAGAGTCTATAATCAAGGAGAATCAAATCTGAAGGTTATTTGATTTGATCTTGGGAAGTTACTGGGAGTTTGTTGGCCCGTTTTTTAGAAGTTTCTTAGCTAGTGATGATGCTAAGGGCGTGTAAATATTCTCTTTCTTACGTGGCACGTTTTCCCAAAAATCTTGACTCGTGCGTATGCATAAGTGTATGCGTACGCACACCTTTAGATGCATTCCTTGATTGGTGCTTGCGCTCCTTTATGTGCGTAGGTACACCTTCTGCTTCCTTAGTTCTTCTGTTTTGTTACTCTTTGATTATCATTACTCCGCTACTTGAGTTTCTTATCTTTAAAACCCTATATTTCCTTAAAAACACTATGAAACTTGTTAAGTAGCACTGATAGTTTATTTTAATAGGATTGATAAAGATTTATGTATTTAAACCTAAGAAAACATAAAAAAAAACATAAAAAAAACATAATAAAAATTACTAAAGAGCAGACGCATCAAAATCCTCCTATTTTAAAAGTTTTTAAGCATTCTTACTTTCAAAAATTATAAATTTTTCTAAAGATCTTAAATAGTCCTAAACTTTGAAGACAACAAACTAGACTTATTAAGTTTTCACCCAAATCTTACCTTACTTGAAAATGTAATGTATAGAATGGAAAATTAACTATGCAACTTACTCTTTCTATATTACCCTAAGTGAAAATCTAAGTTTACAGCCTAATCTCTAACAAGCAATAAAGATCATTAATCATCAAGCAACATTCTAATACATCAAACTCAAATATTCAAATCATATAAATCACATGCAAAGGCATAATTAGATACATATCGCTATTTGTATGCATTCACTTAAGAGCAATTAGATAAGTTAATCTTATTTGTTTATGGTGCAAATTGTGAGTTTTTTGGTCTCCTAATTTTAAAATTATTTTTATATAACTTGTCACCCATTATTCTATATGAACATGTGAACAATATTCTTAACTTTTTTTTTTGAGAATGTCTCATGTGCATTTGGCTATGTCTTTAAGTATGAACAGAATGTTCCTAAGTGATATATGTTTTGACATTGACACATACATATTTTGATCAAACAATTACGGTGATAAGTCTCAAATAAAAATATAAGAGCACAATAACTTTTACTATTAGATGATCACATATTTCTAATATAATTGCATCATATTGAAAAGATTTCATGGCATGACATTAATTATAACTAAATGATAATTAATTAATCTTACAAGCATAAAATATGGCCCCATTCGATTAAATTACTCTGATACCAAAACGTAACACCCTAATATTTCTAAACTAGATTTAAGCCTCATTTAGATTATATTGGTCGTTGATATTGAAACTTTACGATATTTTTGAAAAAATAAAATCTTTATATAAAATAATTTATATATAAAAAAATAGTGGATAGCTAGTTTTTATTAGAACCGTTACTAGTTAAAAAATATAAGTGGATCTAGAGATACTAACATGAAAAATAGGCGTACTAAACTATAAAAACAAAAATAATGACAAACTTTACTCACATCAAATAATCATAAAAAAACATCAAATTCACAATTGTAGTTACTTAATAAAGATAAAATAAGACACACAAAAATTTCTAATTCTCTTAATTTGCATAACTATTACTAAATCAACCGCCTATTCTCCCTTCTTAATATGAATTTGTGTAAGTGCTTAACGTTCTGTATCTACGCCCCTGATATCTCGCTCCTAATCGTGCACTGGTCTTTTCATCTCAATTGAGCAGTGCATCGTTTCGTGCCGCATTGTTCTTGAAGATGGTATAGAGAAAGGGGTGAAAAACAAAAGTTTCTCAATAGTTTATCTATATGGTGTCATTGTATCCATCTCTAGCCACTCTAAGTTTATAAAATAAAAATAATGATGATGCAATATTGTTCAATTATTATTTTTAAAAGCCTTTGTTAGTTGGAGTGGTGTGATTTTTAGATGCTTCTCATTTGCTTATGTTATGATACATGTGACTCATGACTGAATGGCTATAACGTTAAATTATAAATAATACAAACACATGGACCTTGACTTAGTTTTTCTTGACATTCTCCTAACTTCTCTTACATGAAAAGAAAATGATCCTTTGTTGACCAAAAAACTCTTATGCAATGCATCAAATAGACTTTAACTTTTCTTAAGCATTCTTTTAACATTACTTTGACTTTGGAAGGTACTGAGCTCAAACCGGTATAAAAAGGTGGGAGTCCCCTTTCCTTATCGAAGGTTCTTATCCCAAAAGTTTGGTGATCATCTTCCCTTACTGAAAGATCATCTCGATCAATCACATTCTCTTACTAAAGAATCATTTCAATATCTTGTCTTTGGGGTCACCTTCCCTTACTAAAGGATCATTCCCTCAGTTCTTTAATGCACATAAGATGGTTATTATAATGCTTAATGTGTATGAAATAAAGAAATACTATATCATGATATACAATGCTAACATCTATATTTAAAAATATTTAAAATATGACATATCAAAAAAGTAGTATAAAACCCTACCTCCAGTAAAGTTTGTAGAAATCCTATATATGTTCCAATTCAAATAGACATGATTCCTTACCGAAGAGAGACTTGTTCCATGGCTAGACTTTGTGTATGTTTTAATGTAGGTCTGAATCTTTGACTAAGGCATAGAAAGAAAATCTCCATATTCCATAGTTTGCATAGTTCAGAGAGGATATATTCTCGAATAATATATGAGTAAAATTTGTGAATAGTTTAGCAAAGGATTTAGTGTCAAAGTAAGAAAGTGAGAAGAGATAATAACTTTTCTGATAATGAAGTGGATAAAGTACACGAATGACAATTTATAGAGAAAATAGAAGATAGAGAAGATAGGTTACCTAGAAAGTTTTATATAAAAGAAAAGGGAATATAATGAGAAATAAATGATTCAAATAGCTCTTAGGTATATACAGATTGTGTTAGGAGAATGTAACTCGCATTTAGGTGAAATCTCTAATCTGAATTGTCACTTTGTAAGTCCTATAAAATTTTCTACATTTGGAATTTTGAAATAGCTATTAGACTTAAATTTATATAGAATTGAGTTAGCTTTAAAACAAACTTTGAACAAATTCAATCGGATAATAATAGCTTGAGATATTTATGAAATAATGTTAGTACATTAGGATGGTTGGTTAGAGCACGATTCTCTACTATGAACTCGTAACGGATTTATCTACCTAATTTAATTTGAATTTGATTTTACACTAAACTTAAAGAATAAAACTACTTTTCTTATCTTTTCATGTAACTAAAGATCATTTAGATCCAATAAATATAGAATTAGTTATGACTATATCTTAAAAGGTTGCTTATTGTCAGATAAAAATTTACTAAAACTAGTATTTTCAAATTTTAAATTAGATATGCTAGTTTTTTAAGTATATTATTTTTTCTTATATTTTATTATAAGGTTAAAATTCAAATTATTATAAATTTAATTAATTAAATAATAAACATAATTAAAAAAGGAGATGTTACACCTAGTGGCTAGTGAGGCGTTTGATTCCTTCATGGTTAGAGTTCGAGACATGTCGTAGCTCTTTTTGAAGACAATTAACTAGCGTTCCTACTTTCTAATATGTTCCACGCATTGCAAGTCGAAGGTGGAGGCGCGGGTTGACCACGGTTATCATATCCGGTTCTTTAGTGGTTTACATCGGTTCGGATCAGTTGTCATGCGGCCCATTGGCTAGTATGGCATTAGATTCCTTTATGATGTGAGACTGTGAGTGGTTTACACCGGTTTGGATCGGTTGTCATATGGCCGAGTGACTAGTGTGGCATTAGATTCCTTCATGGTGAGAGTTCGAGACATGTCAGGGAATGGATCCTTTCAATTTTTTTAACAATTGAGAGAGTAAAGTGTGTTCTCTCACCATTAATTTTATAAGTGAAACCAAGAATAAATATGAGAGAGAGAGAGAGCAATGAAGGGTTAGAGATCACACTTTACACTCTCAATTTTTTTTTAACAATTGAGAGGATCCATTTCCGACATGTCATAGCTCTTTTTTTAAGGCAATTAGCTGGCGTTCCTACTATATTCCAGGCATTGCAGGTCCAAGGTGGAGGCGCAGGTTGACCATGGTTGTTATGTCCGGTTCTTCAGCAGTTTAAACCAATTCAAATAAGTTTTTCTGAATTTGCGGTGTGTTCAGACCAATGTTTTGAAAATCGGTTCGAACCGGTCGGTCGAACCAAAAACCGTTAACAAACACAGTTCGGACAGAAGGGAAAACTGCCAAATTCAAGAACAAAAATTAAACCGCCGAACCGGCCAAAAACCAGTCGGTCGAACTGAACCGGGACCCGGCCGGTTTTTTAGTTTTTGCCCAAAACGCTGCGTTTTGCTCCCAAAAGAACCCTAGCATTCAGTCTTCACTCTTCAGTTCTTCACCCAGACAACACTCTCGAGCCTCCACCCTCCAACCCTCGACTCTCACCTCTCGCTCTTAGTTACCACGCCTCTAGTCTCCACCTCGAGCTTCCGGCGCACCCTCCGTCCAGCCACCGCCGCGGTCGCAAGTTCCGTGGAAGTCACTCACCGTCGCAAGTTCCTGGAGCCAGCTTGGAGATTCGCACAGCTCTGTCCGTCACGAAGTCAGCAGTGGAAATCGCAGCCACCGCCACCACTCCTTGCCGTCGCGAAGTGTCTTCCCGCCGACGCCAGCCCTGTTCGACCCTTCCACCCCAGCCACTGTCCCTGTCGCCGCCAGCTCTGCATTCTTCCCTGTCTTCCACTAACCCTAGGTATAAATCTAATTTGTTGTAATAATAATTGTTGAAGTGACTCCTCCTGTTAACCAGCATGCATCAGAGAAGTCTTCTTCTATGTGACTGAAAATCATGCTTATTTACATAATCTAATTTGTAAAACAAAGAAGAATATGAACCATTCAAGAGGGAAAGATAATATTCAGGTCCAAAATCCAAATGGCTATCAAAGGAATAGCATAACAGTGTTGGTCTTCATGATTTCTACATAAGCCTTGATTTGTTCAGATGCATTAGTTAGAGTTCTTCATTAGTTAGAATTCTTCATTAAATGATTAATTTTTTGGTGCTGGTTGCTGATTAATTCTTTGGTGCTTGTTGTTGATTAATTCTTTAGTGCTGATTGCTTAAAGCATTATTAACTATTAAGTGATTAATTGTTTAAACTGATTGTTTAGTGCTGACTGCTTAAACTGATTGTTTGAAGCATGATTAAATGATTAATTTTTTGGTACTGATTGCTTGAAGCATTACTAAATGATTAATTGTTGAAGCTGGTTGCTTGAAGCATGATTAATTGTTATAGTTTATTGTTGAAACCTTGATAATTGATTAGTTGTTGGGTTTAGGGTTGCTTGCTGATTTGGCATTGATAAGTTGATTAGTTGTTAGATTGTATTGTTATGGTAGATTTTGATGATTGATGACAAACTTGGATCAGTTGGATGTTGGCATTTTATGTTTGATTGGTTGTTTTTGTTATTTGACTTAAGTTTGTATTTGAATGAGATCATAACATTTTGGTTTATGTAATACTTTTAATTTGGATGATATTTTAAGGTTTATATTAGACTATAATTATGTTTTTTTTTTGGTGACTAGACTATAATTATGTTTAATGTGTTATATTAGACTATATCACACGAACTGGATTAAGATCCGGTTCATTGGTTTTTCAATTGAACCGGATGGTCCGACGATCTAATAATTAGAGATTAATTTGAAGTTCTGAGTCCAAAATTGATTGAATTCCAAAATCCAAATCTAGAAAGATTCTTTTGTCCCTGTATATAAAACCAAAATGTACATAGAAACCCTGTCTCTTCGCTCTTCCTATTCTTCTCACAACAACCTCCCTTCCCACGTTCCCTGAGTCCCTCTCTTGCTCGGCGTCTGCGTCCCTACCGGAAAAACCGCAGCGGAAAGCCGCTCTTCGTGCTGTCTCTGTCCTGTCAGTGTTGTTGTGTATCTCTGTTATCCGTTTCTCCATATCCGGCGCTGTAATTCCGCCGTAGTCATCCATCAACAGCATCAGAGGTTTATGGTTTGTTTTCGTCTTGTTTTCGAATTCTTATTTGAATAAAATTATGAAAATTGCAAAGGAAAATGGCAAATGATGGTTTTACACTTGATCTCTGAACTTCAGGTAAGTTCTTCTGTTGACAAGTTCATTAGTTGATGCCTTTATTCCTTTGCACTTCACATACCGGTTTATGGTATGCTTCAAGTTTCTTTATGTTTGAATGAAAAGATAATACACACTTGTTTGATACCATCTAGAATTTGTATACCATCTGTTTGTTAAAAGTTCTGCTCGACCATTACTTTTATATTGTAATCAATATGGTTTCTGAACTCAGTTCATGTGATTTAATTGATAAAGTTATGTTCGATGATTAGTGTTTGCAAATGAATGTTGGTATGAATGTGCTTTTGTAAAATTAATTTTTATTAAAATTGGATAAATTTCAATGTGGTTTGTGTTTGGATTTTTTTGGTTGGACATTATTTTGAAAAATGAATATTGTTTGGACCATGTTATCTAAACTTACATTGAAATGCAAAATTACTAGAAGGAAAGTCAAAGATCAAAATTAACATACTACTCAATATAAAAGGTCAAAATAGGTAACTAACATCTTATCGCTATTTAGAACAAAACTCAATCTACGTTGAGCTTACCCAATATTATCCAAATACAATTGTATTCATTTGAGGCAAACTTAACATGCGTTGGGAGATGACCAATGCCAAACCAAACATCCACTAATATATATGTTGTGTATTATCATTCTTTTTTGCAGGTTCTCAATGACAATTGATAGTTCAACCATAATATTTCTGGTTCATTCTTCTAAATAATGGCCTACGCGGTGTCATTTCCTGGTGTTCATTTTGTTCCATTGGGAAGAATTCTGTGCAGACATGACAGATTCATTTTAGCTGCACATTCAAATAGGAGGAGAAGATCAACAAAGAATGTCCAACTTCCACGACGTGCCAAGCAACCTCCAGAGTTTGGCGTTAATCTGTTCTTGAAGAAGCCTAGCACCACCCCTGAAAAAACTGAGGAAGATATTGATTTCCGTGAAGGAGGATCTATTGTTGCCAACGAAGAGGAAAAAGAAAATACTATTGTTCTTTGGGAATCTGATGAGATTGAAGCCATCTCTTCCTTGTTTCAAGGGAGAATCCCACAAAAGCCTGGAAAATTAGAACGGAAAAGACCTCTTCCACTTCCAGTTCCCTACAAGCTTCGACCCTTGGGACTACCTACACTGAAACGACTAGTGAAATTAGCAGCTCCAGCAGCAGCTTCATCCCGTGCTTCTATGGCTAAGAAAGTGTATAAGAGCCCAAGTTTCCTAGTTGGGTTAGCAAGAGAGATCAATAAGCTTAAACCAGACAAAGATGTATCTATAGTTCTTGGAAAATGGGTGCAGTTCCTAAGGAAGGGATCCTTATCAATGACAATACGGGAATTAGGTCATATGGGGCTCCCTGAGAGAGCTTTGCAGACATTCAATTGGGCACAAAAGCAACATCATCTCTACCCAGATGATTGGATTCTGGCCTCAACGGTTGAAGTTTTGGCCAGGAACCATGAGTTGAAGATTCCATTCAACATTGAAAAGTTCACTGCTTTGGCAAGTCGTGGTGTTTTGGAGGCAATGATAAAGGGTTTCATTAAAGGCGGAAACCTTAAGCTTGCATTGGAGGTTCTTTCGGTATCAAGAAGGGACAAAAGAATGTTGGATCCAGGCATTTAGGAAACGAAACTGATATTAGAACTTGGAAAGAACCCTGATAGACACAAGCATGTAGAGTCATTATTAGATGAACTTGGAGAAAGAGATGAATTGAATCTAAGCCAGCAAGATTGTACAGCTATAATGAAAGTGTGCAATAAGATACGGAAATTTGAATTAGTCGAGAGCCTGTTTAGCTGGTTCATACAGTCCAGTTCCGAACCAAATGCTGTCATGTTCAGTTGTTTGATTCACAGCCGCTACACGCAGAAGAAATACAGGGAGGCATTGGCTGTAGTTTGGGAAATGGAGGCTTCAAACTGCCTCTTCGATCTTCCGGCTTATCGTGTGGTGATAAAGCTGTTTGTTGCTTTGAATGATCTACCTAGAGCTGTGAGATATTTTTCAAAGCTTAAAGAAGCAGGATTTTCTCCCACTTACGGCATATACAAGGACTTGCTTGGAATCTACATGGCCTCCGGAAGAATGGCAAAGTGCAAGGATATCTGCAAGGAGGCAGAGGAAGCAGGATTCAAGCTGGATAAGTATTTGGCCTCACCCGATTTGACGAATCAAAAGCAATAGGTTTTCATAATCTTGCAGCTTCTAGTTGTTTATATCAATTCTTAATCCTTCTTAATACTGTAATGGCTACTATGCCATTATAAGCTTCCATGTACATTCTGTTATCAAGGATGAGGGGCAGAAAAATTTGTAGTATACAAGTGAATTGTGAAAACCACTTGTATCTATTATGTGTCTCCATATGTATGAAAGTATGACCATAATAATGTTGATATTATTAACTTTCACTGTGTTTCAATTGAGAACCAACAGGAATGTGAAAAGCCTGGGATTAGAGACATTCGATTGAGAACTGCCAGTTTCTGATAATAGGTAACAATATACGGTTTAGAAGAAATATCAATTGAAGGGTAATGTATTTGAAAACAAAAAGTTCAATCAAGTTCATTTATTTTATGATAAATACTTTAAGGTTCTAAGGTCTAACAGGAACAACAGTAAAAAGTATGCAAATTAGTATTTACTAAAGCTCACTTTTACATGCTATTGCTGCCTATATAACAGTGTAGCTACCACTAAAATTAGTAACCCTCATTGAATTACGTCAGCTATACCATCAATTAAATATCCTGAATACTAATATGCTGTTGCTATTTCAATCTGCATTTTGCATAATACTGTCTAAACATGCTGCTGCTACATCAATCAGCATTCTGCAATATGCTTTAATCAAATGGCTCAAGATTGAAGATGAAGGGGCAATCTTCTTCAGGAAGCAACACGTACAGTGAGATTACCACCACTAGAAGAACTGTTTCTCATGATCTCAAATCTGTGTTTTGATGTTTTTTGAGTTTGATCACTGTCTTTTCCTTCATTGTCTTGTCTTTTTGCTCCTTTACTACTCTCCGATACTCTATGTTTTTGCAGTGTAACCTTTGCTCGGTCTTTCTCTCCCGAAAGGCGATTATTTGTTGCAGGATTGGGGCGGCAGCTCTGGCTGGTTGATGGAGCAGGAGAAATTGTTCGACTGGCTTTAGACACATTTGTCTGACTGCACTCTTCGACCAAAATACTATATCGTTCGTTTGATGTTACATATTCACAAGAAGATTGATCACTTCTGGTCTTCGATTTTGAAGGTAATGATACAGCTGCTTCACTCCCTGAACATTTTGGTTGATTCTGTGCTTTGCTACTTCTGGTGTTACGTGACACAGCCTGAGGAATCCACTAACATTGATTAGGTGCAGTTAAAATAACAGTTTGACGAATTACTTGACTAAATTATTAAACTAAACGAGGTAAAGAAAGGCTGAACCGACCCCAAGTCTAAGGAAGTCTCATAATTTTGAAGATGAGTGTGAACAAGACGTAACAGTTCATGAATAGATCATAAGTTCTAATCAGTTCATGTATAGATCATAAGTTCTAATTTATAAACAAAAAGCAAACTAGGAAAATTTAGGGGCTGATTGGTTTAAGTTTTCATTTTCATTTTCATTTTCGATGAAAATGAAAATATGACATTTTTTAAAAAGACAGAACAAAGTTAAAAACGCTATTGTCATGTTTTCAGTCTTTCCAGTTTTAACTTTTGAAAACGTTTTTACACCAAAACAGCGTTTTTAGTTTTGGGACAAATGTTCGGAGTTCACCTACTCGTTTTTATATTATTTTTTTTCTCACTGACGCGACATTCACCCAATGTACTTCGCTCGTTCTTTTCCGTCTTCTCTTCCTTCTCTTCCTTTCTCTATATGTTCTGTTGTTAGGATATCCATTATTTACCAATTTATAACATACATCTTTTGAAAAAAGTGATTTTTTTTTATTTCAATTGATTCTCAATTTTTTATTTTATGCTTGATTTTTGTATCTTTGAGTATATAGACAAGATAATTAAAGAAAAAAATAGAGCTCTAATTAGAACTAAAATATATATTTATTGAGTTTTTTATTTTATTTAGTATTAAGTACGTACTATCCGAATTAACATGTATTTGTTAAATTTCTTTATTTTTGACCTTTATTTTTTTGTTTAAAAAAATAATTTTGTTATGAAAATAATTTTTTAAAATGATAATCAATTATGAAGGTATCGATAATAAAAATTAAAAAAAATATAAAACTTAAAATTATTGACAAGAAAGTTGGTTTTTTGTTTTAAATTTTTTTAACTTTAATATTTATTTATTCATTTTATTAATAAATTATTTGTTAAAAAATTGTTTACATCATTAAATTTTGATATTAATTAATTGATTCGTTCGGTGTAAAACTAATTTTAGTTTTGATTTTTTGTTTCAATTGATATATATATATATATATAAGAGATACCAAATTTTTCTAAAATAGTATAATAAGATAATAATTTATTTCATATTCATACCATATAAAAATTAATTGTTAATTTAATAAAAAATTAAATAACTAAAATAGTACATTTAATAAAAATATAGTTTTGTGATTTTAAACTATTGAAAATAAACCAACAAAGCATATTTTTATTATTTTCGATACTTAAAAATGAATCTTCTTCTCACAAACCAATAGCCTTTTCTAAAATGGGAAAAGTTGAAAATGAAAATCATTTTCAGAAAATCAAAATAGAAAACGAAAATAGAAAATATTTTTACAAACTAATCAGCTCCTTAGAAAGCCTGTACCTTATTACCCTGTGATTGTGAAGACGAATTCGTGCGATAAAATGAAGGCATTGGTGTTGCTTTAAAGTTAAGGCTCTTCCGGAGTTTTTTAATGTCAGCTTCTTTCTTCTCCTGCATAATTAGACCTTGAATATAAGAAAATTCTTCAAGCTTCATAAATACGAAACTAAGTGGAGTCAGCTACATTTAGTTAGAGTTACACAATCCTTTGGAAACCCAGATCTTTCATATTACTCAGACAAATTACATATTAACATTAGCATAAAAAAAAAAAAAAAGGAAACTCATTTGGAACTTGGTAACTTCATTTCTTTCTTCAAGTTTAACCGGTTTGAAAACTTTACCCTGATATTCTATCATGCATACCAACTTATAAGAACCATAAGATATTATTGGTAACTTAAAATTACCTGTGATATTGCTTGTATTTGATTCATCTCAGCTTCCTTGGCGTGCAATTTTTCTTCCAACTTCAAGTAGAACTAAGTAAAACAATCATGGAAACAAATCAACATTCTTAAAAACCCATTTTTTTCTTTTAATGATAAAAACATAAAAAGCACAGGGAAAGTGAGACTAAAATGATAACACTTGCCTCTTTTCTCCGTTCTGCTCGTTCACTACATTTAAAGTTGAAAGCTGCAGCCTTAGGCTTACCATCAGACTTTGTTGTATTGAAAGTTCGATTTGACCTATATGACATTAATCACAGATAAAAAATAAGGAAATCAAAACATTAATCCGTACATATAGCACTACAGGTTACAAACCTCTCTGCTTCTTGAATTCCTTTGGAATTGGTTTTTAGCACAGTAGCTTGGGATTCTGCATCCTTTTTAATCCTTGATACTTTATCACTATCACAATTTAAAAGCATTTCAGGTATGAAAAATGTGAAGTGAATAATAACACTTCCAGAAGAGAAACAACTACCTTTTTCTTTCATGAATTAGGCTTTCCGGAACTTTAGAAACCTGCATACGGAGGCACAAAAGTTAAGGGGAATCCAAAGAGTAGAGAATACCCCAAATCAGTCCCTAACAAACTTTTAGCCGGACAAACAGATTTATCCACCAAATGAATATCCAAACTTTTACTTATTTAGACAAATCATCAATCCTCACATCAGATTGTTCGTCTATATGGAGGGACTAATATGAGAATTTTAAAATTTCTTAGAAACTGTTATGTCATTATTAAACAACGATAAGGACAGATTTGTCTATTTTTAATTGACGTAATGATTGATTTGTCTAACAAAATAAATGGTTAGAGACTAATTTGGTGATTAAAATTTGTTGAAAATTAAAGTGTCCAACTAAAAATTTTATGGGAACTGATTTGGGGTACTACTCCAACAACTATAAGCCAAATATATAGAAGGGAAACCATGTTCATACCGTATAGCAATACAATGGAATTAACAACCAAAATTTTTAATACTCATAAATTCTTACCTCTTTGGTGGTGGTTCTGCACAATGATTGAGTAGTTGGAGTTGCAGGTTTAGAGGAATTCTTTCCCATATTTGTTCTCCTTGGACTCTCTCTACCATGATATTTTGCAGGGTCCTTTGATGATCTTGAAGAACTGCTTTTGCGCACTTGAATATTTTTTACTTCAAAATTCAGACTAGGCTCTGTCTTTGTTTCCTATGTATATAAGAAGCAAGGTTGTATAAGAAAGGGAAACAAGGCTTCAGTTGAAGGAAATACAAATTATAAGCATAAGCACATGCTGTTATGGTTAAGATAAGTAATCTTGATGTACTATCTTCATAGTATTTATTCTGCACCCAATTAACACTATTCACACCAAACACTCGAAATGTGTACCTTCGGACAAGGATTCACAGGATCATGCAAAATTGCTCTATCAACACCATGAGCTGGTTCATTCACGGTCATACTGGTGCTTCTTGAAAATTCATCATCATTTGCAGTTTCATTGTCTTTCTTCGCTTCAGTAATCCCCCCATTACTGACTAAGAGTATATTTCTTGTTTCATTTTCAAATCGACAAGCTTCATCTAAAGTAATATCTTTATGAGTGAAATCTTCCAAATAATTTGAACTGTTCATAGGAGATTCTGTCTGCAAACTTGAAACTGAAACAATTGGACATTCTCTGATGACATATTCTCTTTCACATGTAATCATTTCATAATCTCCATGGTAATCTGAACCATTGTGTTTATGCACAAACTCCTCTTGGGATCTTTCTTCTATTTCAACATAGTTGCTTGCTACATCTGCTCCAAAATCTTCTTGGAATCTTTGATCAAATTGAATATAGAAGTCATCTTCATTTGGCTCTTGGAAATTCTTCTCTATCTGAACACAATGTGTATTTTCATCCGAATCGAAATCCTCTCGTGACATTTCATCATATTGAACATAATGAACATCATCATTTGAATCAAAACCTTCTTGGTTGCTCTTTCCCTCTGAGCCTTTGTTTTCGCAGTTTGCTCTATCCGATTTGTCATGGCCACCGGATGGAATAAAACCAAAAAGGCCCTTCTCCTTGCAATGAGCCTCGAAATATGCTTTTTTCTGAGTGACTAAACCTGATTTTGAACATTTCTCAACCTCTTCTAAGTACCTATTGTGAGAGAAAGAAGACCTTCTTTCCCAAGATAAAGGTTCTGTTTCAAATCTGCCGAATGAGATCGAGCCCGAATGTATAGAATCGGCCTGCAAATTTGGCAAGGAAGAATCCAAAGCAACAACAGTCATGAACAAAAATCAAGTTTTTCGTATCAACATTAATACCATATCCGTTCAATTCTCATAATGTTGATACTATTGCAAGATATTACAGTGAGTTGCAAGTGACCGGGGAGAAAATTACATGAAAAAAAAAGAGATAAAACATGTATATGCAGTATTATAAATCATAGATATGAATGTTTCCTTAAGATGCAACCCATAGAAATTAGAACACAAACAAAATCTATCCAACTGGCATAGTATACCTTCAATAGTATACCTTCAACCTTACTAAGAATGAACTGGCATAATAACAATATTACACTATTCAATTCCAGTCAATTTCTTTACCTAAATCTAATTTTAGATTAAGTTCAAGAAGCAATAATATATGAGATCGAAACTACAATGTATCAGAGACTATGACACAATAACTGAATATACTAACTAAGAATTACCAAAACATAAAAGCATGTGTGGTAATGGATTATGAATGGAACATGATAACTGAAACTGAAAGTGAAAACTATAGATCCATGCTGAAATCAACAAAAGTGGATGAAAAGACAACACAAAAACCTGAAAGTTAATGCTGAATGATTCTTCAACCTCCCCAGCCATATCATCAATCATTACCCTGAAAAGAAACCAACCAAACACACCCTTATATTACTGAAACATACACAAACACAGAAGCACAGAAACCATAATTGTAAACAACAAAGAAAGCATATAAGATGCAAGAAGAAGTAACCGCAGTTTCCAATGGTCCTTGTGTTAACAAAACCCAGGAAGCATGTTAGGTATCAAGAAGACACATGAGACTACGGAAGCCTATAATGCTTCGAAAGATTCCCCCTTTAAATCCCAAGTTTGGTTCCCAAGTTTGGTTTCTTTGGTTGGTTCTAAAGAAATAATAAATAAATAAAATAGAAGGAGTTAAGAGTTAATAATGTAAGGTAGAATCATGTGCAGGGTGTATTGTTTTGTCGTGTTTTGAAGCGACACGTTCAGAGTAAGAGGTATGTGCCAGTTTCACTTTCATGACTAATGGCTTTAACGGATAGTTAAGTCACCGTTTGGCTCCTAAGCATGTGGTGAAGACTGAAGACAGAGGCACGAGAACTCAGTCACGGCAATGCGGTGACTCTGTGCACCCACGTGTTCCCATTTCTCTCTTTTCATTAAAAGTGATAAATTTCAACACCAGCACCGGAACCTACAACATTAGAGATCTCAGATCTTTTAATAAAAATAAAGAATTTAATTTTAATGTATTTTAAAATAATTTTATACATATATTTAAATTAACATGTTAAGTGTTTATTAAAATTAGTTATTGATAAAAAATATATATTAAAATATAAAATATATTAAAAATAAATTAAATTATTATATATTTATATATAAATCTATAATAATTGATTTTTATTTATAAATAATATTTTTGTATTATAATATGTATAATATGTTAGTAAAAATATTAATTTTTATAAATATTATAAATAGTCATCTAAAAAATAAATATAATTAAATTATTATATAAAATATTTTATATTATCAATATATTAAAACTAATTCTAAAATAAATTTAGATAACCTTTTACTTTTGTTCTTAAAATTAACTAGATGAGTTCTTGATGTATTAAAATAATTAATGCTTCTACAAAATATGTCTTTTGTTTGTCACAAAATAACTTTTATTTTAAAATGACCGTATTATATATACAATAAAATTTTATAATTGATGCGAATTTAATATGACCACAAACTATCAATAAATGTAACGAATCGTATTAAGTAATATCACGGTGAGTGAATTATCAATTTATCATTTTCACTAGGATTAACTGACTAAGCAACAAGGATCAAATGATTATTCTAGTCAGACAAACAAAATCTTAATTTGAGATAACTCAAGTACTAAACAGCAACCAATTAAAAGCAACAGTGAATAGATGAAGAAAGTAATATGAATTAGAACGTTAAAGTTTCAGAGATATTGAAACTTTTAGAAATAATGCTTCTCACTTTCTACCTTGATCATGCAAAAATATTTCTTATGGTGAATCCTTATTAATCAAACTTCAATTTCTTGGCAATTCAATTTCTCTTTAACTTAATTAATCACTAATTCCTTAGTTAATTATTTAAGATAAGAGATTAAGCACATTCACTGATTTAAAACTACACAAGTCTCAAGTCCTAATCCTGGATGATTTACTTCCGTTTATCAAACTAGTTTCAAAACTTAGAGAATCATGAGAATAAATTTCAAGCTAAATTCTAATACACAGCCTTCCCAGGATGATTTTAGAATTCAATTTAGATCCAAACTATTTTCTAATATGTTCAAATCTTTGTGATGAAGAACAAAACTTAATTTTTTAGAAACATCAATACATAAATCAAGAATAAAAAAATAATAACATCGATCCATAAGAATCAACAGAGCTCCTAACCTTAATAGAGAAGATTAGTTACTCATGATGAGAAAAACAAAATCAAGGTTTCAAAAGTGTATAGGAATAACTAGATGTTCTTCAGGGTTTTTCAAAATCCCTTAAATACCTTTAGAACTAATTAATTCAAAACTTAATTAAAACTAAATCAACTGATATCTTTTCTTTAACTAACTTCCATAAAGCAAAGATCTCCCAGGGGACTTTGAAAGCCCATGTTTAACTTGGAATATCCTATGTTTAACTTAGGTAAAGAAGAGGCTTGAATGTGGAAGAAGCTTGCTTGGACGTTTAACATTGCATGAAGAAATGTTTAACATGGACTATCCATGTTAAACGTGTGTGACACAAGGAGGGAGGAAGGAAGCCCAATGTTTAACTTGGATGATGCAAGTTAAACGTGTGCGACATAATGAGAAGGGGGAGCCATTGGGCACAAACCCAACATTTAAAATGGTTGTCCCATGTTAAACTTGTGCGATACATAGAGAAGAGGAACTTGCTAGCTTTTGGCCCAACGTTTAATTTGGACCTCCCATGTTTAACTTATGCAATCTTGATGAAGGGGAAGCCACTGGCCTTTGGCCCAACGTTTAACTTGGCTGATGCAAGTTAAACGTAGATGCATGCATGGGTGAGAATGAGCTTGGACGTTTAATGTGGCTTCTCCATGTTACACATTCTTGAAGAAAAGTGACTTGAAGTTGTTCTTGGAGTTAGGTCCAATGTGTAACATGGCTTCTCCACGTTTAACTTACTTGTTTGTGTCTTCCTCCTCTGTTTCCTCTTTTCTAGTTCTCTGTTTCTTCTGTTTGCTTTCTCACTTGATTTTGGCTTGTGATTTGAAATTTTCTTTTGGTTGTCCTTTGTTTATTGGGAAAATCTTCACTAATCCTCTGCAAAACATATAAAATAAAGTACTCAAAGTATCTTGATAAAAATATAAGAGAATTAATGAGAAATCACCATCTTTAGTAACATAATTCACTAGAAAACTATCAAATGATGCTCATGCATCAATAACCAAGTGATTTAGTTAACTAAATCCAATCAAGTCATTTACATACACTTGCCCCTAATATGTAACAGACTTTTAACATAAATGGCTTCTTTCTCGACATTTTTTAGCGAATTTCGTTTTCTTCTTTGATTTCTCTGGGGATTTTTTCTCTCTTTCTTTATAGACTTTTTCTTTTATGATGAATATTGTTTGAACTGAATTGTTTTTGATAAAACAATGAAATCAAATTCATATATGTTTTTCGTATTTGAAAATAATGAATGATGTAAGTTTAGATCAGTTGAATCAATGCGAATTGGATTATTGTTTTGAATTGAATTAAGTGGACGAGGTTTGGTTCGTTCCTAGTTAATATAGTTCGTTAGTAGTTGATGCTCGTATAATTTTGTCTATGAGTTTAATAATTTCATTTTTCTTTGTAAAAATCAGTGTTCATGGTTGAAGATTTAAATTTGAATGAAATGTAGGTGTTTTGCATTGTTTTTTTAATGAATCTATTTATGTTATGTTTAATGATAGTTTCTGTGTATTTTAAGACACAATTTAATGTTAACTAGAATTATTTTAGGTGTTTTGTCTTTTGTTGTAGTCACTTTGATATATGATTTTGTGGTTGATGTTGTTGATTCTTATGCTATACATTCGGTGCTAAATGGAATTAGTTATTGTGTTTTTTTACTTTTATGTGATTTTCATCAACAATGAGCTGATGAAATTCTTTGATTACAAATATGAACACTTTCGATGGTTTGTTAGTTTACTATGGTGTCGTGCTTATAGCCTTTTTTTTGTCTCTTTTTAGTTTGTGTGATGTTGATGAGCAGTATGTCCCAAAGGTTGGGATGACTTTTAACACACTTGAAGAAGCTGAAAAATTCTACAAAGATTATTCTAAACTTGCAAGTTTTTCTACCAAAATAAGGAACACAAATAGGAACGAAAATGAAATTAAGAACCAATTGATTACATGCAATAGAGAAAAAAATGAAAATCGAACATATCTCTAACTCAGAAGACAACCTTCTCGGCTGGATTAAATTGTCCAGTAAGAATTTATATACATATATTGAAGGACACTGGTGTTTGGGTTATTTCGAAAGTTGTTTTGAATCATTCACATCTATGCTGTCCAAATCAAGTGTAAATGCTTAAACAATATAGGCAGTTAAGCATGTTTGTGTGTCATACAACTGAGAATAATGATAAAGATGGAATTATACCAAGTAAACTATATCAATCATTTGTCACAGCAGCAGGAGATCATCATGAATTAAGTTTTATTGAAAAAGATGTGAGAAATTACATTACAAGAAATGTCCGTAATATTTCTGAACAAGATGATACCAAAGAATTTGGCAAATACTTATAAAAATGAATGAGAAGAATCAGAACTTCTTTTATGAGCTTAAATTTGAGGTTGATCACTCAATCAAAAATGCTTTTTGGGCTAATACAAGAAGCAGGACTTCTTGTGAGTTTTTGGAGATATTGTTCATTCGATACCACTTACAATACAAACAGGTAATTTGCTGTTCTAGTTTCTATGCTTTGTGAAACACGTTTTGGTGCATATCTAATTCTTTTTTCGGTCCATAGCTAATTTTGTTTCTGTGTTATTGACTTCAGATATAATTTGATTTTTGGTTCTTTTGTTGGTGTGAATCACCCTGGGAATTCTACACTTCTTGGATGTGCTTTGATAAAAAAAATAAGGATATTCAATCATTCAAATGGTTATTTGAATATTGGCTTCATTTCATGGAGGAAAGGCTTCAAAAGGTATTCTTATGGATCAATGTGTATCGATGCAAAGGGCTATTGAGACTTGTATGCTAGTAACAATTCATAGGTGGTGTATTTGGCATATGATGAAGAAGATTCTATAAAAATTAAATGGCTACAAGAGACATGAAGAAATTGAACAAGAGATGAGTCATTTTGTTTGAAACTCTTTTGCAAAAGATGTATTTGATAAAAATTGGAATGATTTTCTTATGAAGTATGGTGTTGGAGACAATAAGTGACTTTCAAGTAACGGTGGCTTTATTGGAATTAATGATGTTATTTTTAGTGTTTGGATATTTATGTGTTTTGAGTTTGTAATAACGGTGTGAAACTATATATGTTTTGGTGCTGTAGTTTCTGATTTACATATTCTATATTTTTTTAGAGATTTTTAAAGATCGTCATTTATGGATCCTAGTTTATCTTGATCGCCACTTTTGGGCTAGGATGAAAAGCACACAAAAGAGTGACAGCATGCATATTTTTTTAACAAGTTTATTATGTGCAATAGCTCATTGATTGAATTTGTGAAAAAATATGATAATTATATTGCATAGGAAGTAGAGAGCAAAAAGAGAGAAAATCTGATGCTGTAGATTTTCATACTATTATATCTTGTGCAACAAAATCATCAATAGAAGCTCAATTTCAGCATGTGTATACTCATGAGATGTTTAAGAAAGTTCAAGCACAATTTAGAGGAAAGGTGAATTGTATCACAAGATCAACGGAGTACGCTCTAGGTTTTACGGCATATGAAGTTGTAGAATAGGTTTCAAACTCAACATTCAATAAGTTTGTGGTTACATATAATGCGATATCATGTGAAGTAAAATGCCAGTGCTTATTATTTAAGTCAAGAGGTACATTGTGCCATCATTCTTTGAGTGCGTTAAGCTTTGAGCAAGTAGGTAAAGTGTCACCGAGATATATATTAGAATGTTTAAGTAAGAATGTAAAGACGAGGCACACACGTATCAAGAGTAGCTACGACAAGCCTTTATTGGAGCCAAGAAGTAGGAGATTTAATAATTTGGTATATTTCTCACACAATATTTGTGAATTTACATCAGAATTTGAGAAGTTGACTACGATTTTGTGCCACACTTATGATAATGTGATGGCTGAGATGCAAGAATATAAAGCCAAAAGTAAAGAAAAATGTTTGTTATTGCATGAAGATGCTTGATGAATCCATATTTTACGATAATTTTTGGTTAGAATTGAGTGGATTTCATCATATAAACCTACACTTATTCCATTAAATAGCATGCTTTTGAGCTTTCCTCCTAAATTGCGCTTGATTATGAAAACATGCTCTTTTGTTCCTAATTTAGTCTATTTTATTCCATTTACTTTCCATTCGATACCTTGATATTGTTTGTGAGTGATTTCAGATGTATAAGGTAGGAATGGATTGGTGAGAATGGAAGAGGAGCATGCAAAAAGGAGGAAGTGATGAGCGGATAATTTATACGCTTTTTGGCACTGTTTTTAGTATATTTTTAGTATATTTTAGTTAGTTTTTATTATATTTTTATTAGTTTTATTTAAAATTCACTTTTTTGGACTTTACTATGAGTTTGTGTGTTTTTCTGTGATTTCAGGTATTTTCTGGTTGAAATTGAGGGACCTGAGCAAAAATCTGATTCAGAGGCTGAAAAAAGACTGCAGATGCTGTTGGGTTCTGAATTTCGTTGGAAAGTAGACATCCTGGGCTTTCCAGCAATATATAATAGTCCATACTTTGCCCAAGATTTGATGGCCCAAACTGGCATTCCAAGTCAGCTTAAGAATTCTGGTGTTTAACGCCAGAACTGTAATAAAAGCTGGAGTTAAACGCCCAAACTGGCACAAAAGCTGGCGTTTAACTCCAAGAAAAGTCTCTACACATGAAAGCTTCAATGCTCAGCCCAAGCACACACCAAGTGGGCCCCGGAAGTGGATTTTTACACTAAACACCCTAGCTTACTCATTTTCTGTAACCCTAGGTCACTAGTTTACTATAAAAACTACTTTTAGTGATTCATCTTGTAGCTCATGACACTTTACACGTTTCATATTGTATCTTCTACGGCATGAGTTTCTAAACCCCATTGTTGGGGGGGGGGGGGTGAGGAGCTCTGCTGTTCTTCATGAATTAATGCAATTACTATTATTTTCCATTCTATCACGCTTGCTTCTATTCTAAGATATTCATTCGCACTTCAACCTGATAAATGTGATGATCTGTGACAATCATCATCATTCTCACCTATGAACGTGTGCCTGACAACCACCTCTGTTCTACATGAAATCAAGCTTGAATGTGTAACTCTTGGGTTTCTAATCTAAGATTGGAACCTTCGTGGTATAGGCTAGAATTATTGGCGGCCATTCCTGAGATCCGGAACGTCTAAACCTTGTCTGTGGTATTCTGAGTAGGATCTGGGAAGGGATGACTGTGACGAGCTTCAAACTCGTGAGTGTTGGGCGTAGTGACAGACGCAAAAGGATTAATGGATCCTATTCCAACATGATCGAGAATCGACAGATGATTAGCCGTGCGGTGACAGCGCATTTGGAACATTTTCACTGAGAGGACGGGAAGTAGCCATTGACAACAGTGATGCCCAACATAAAGCTTGCCATGGAAGGGGCCTTGCGTGCATGAAGAAGAAGACAGTAGGAAAGCAGAGATTCAGAAGACAAAGCATCTCCAAAACCTCAACCTATTCTTCATTACTTCATAACAAGTATTTATTTCATGTTCTTTTACTTTTTACAATTAAATCCGAGAATTATTGATATCCTGACTAAGAGTTACATGATAACCATAGCTTGCTTCAAGCCGACAATCTCCGTGGGATCGACCCTTACTCACGTAAGGTATTACTTGGACGACCCAGTGCACTTGCTGGTTAGTTGTGCGGAGTTGCAAAAGTGTGATTGTAATTTCGTGCACCAAGTTTTTGGCGCCGTTGCCGGGAATTATTCGAGTTTGGACAACTGAAGGTTTATCTTGTTGCTTAGATTAGGAATATTTTATTTTTGTTGGTTTAGAGTCTTTTATTTGAGTTTAGTTTCATATTTTAAGTTTGGTGTCAATTGCATGCTTTTACTTTCTTTTAATTTTTCGAATTTGCATACTCTTAGTTGTTTCTTGATCTTTAAAAATTCTAAGTTTGGTGTCTTCTTTGTGTTTTCCTTTAATTTTTCGAAAATTTGTGTTCGATTTTCTAAAAATTTTAAGTTTGGTGTGTTTTTGTGCTTTTATTTATTTAAAAAATTTTCAAAAATTTGTTCTTGGTGTTCATCTTGATCTTCAAAGTGTTCTTGGTGTTCATCTTGACATTCAAAGTTTTCTTGTTTGTTCTCTTTGTTTTGATCTAAAATTTCTAAGTTTGGTGTCATTTTGTTGTTTTTCTCTTTCCTCATTAAAATTCAAAAATAAAAAAATATCTTTTCCTTATTTTACTCATAAATTTTGAAATTTTGCATTAAATTAGTCAAAGATTTTCAAAATCATATCTTTTTTTTAGTCAAGTCAAAATTCTAATTTCAAAAATTGATCTTTTAAAATGTTTTTCAAAAATCAAATCTTTTTAATTTCTTCAATCATATCTTTTTTTTATAAATTGCAATCATATCTTCTCAATCATATCTTTTTCAAAATGATTTTCAATCATATCTTTTTTTTAATAAATTGCAATCATAACTTCTAAATCATATCTTTTTCAAAATAATTTTCAATCATATCTTTCTGATTGCTAATTCCAAAATCTTTTTAATTAATTTATTAATTTAGTTTTCAATTTGCTTTTATTTCATTTTCTTCTAATTTTTGAAAGATTTATTTTATCTCCCATTTATTTTGTTTTATTTTCGGTTACTTTTAATTAAAAAAATATTTAAAAATATAATTTATTTGCAATTCATATCAATTCCCTTTTCTCCATCATGGACAAAAGTGGAAATGAACAGTCTAGAAGGACTCTAGGGTCATATGCTAACCCCATTACAGCTGCATATGGGAGTAGCATCTGTATACCTCCCATTAAAGCAAGCAGTTTTGAGCTAAACCGTCAGCTCATTATCATGGTGCAGCAAAATTGCCAGTATTCCGGTCTTCCACAGGAAGAACCTTCTGAGTTTCTGGCACAGTTCTTACAAATTGCTGACACAGTACGTGATAAAGAAGTGGATCAGGATGTCTACAGATTATTACTATTTCCATTTGCTGTAAAAGATCAAGCTAAGAGGTGGTTAAATAACCAACCCACAGCAAGCATAAAAACATGGAGACATTTATCAGACAAATTCCTGAATCAATTTTACCCTCCAAAAAGGATGACACAACTAAGGCTGGACATCCAAGGCTTTAAACAAGAAGATCATGAATCCCTTTATAATGCCTGGGAGAGGTACAGAGGGATGCTAAGAAAATGCCCCTCTGAAATGTTTTCAGAGTGGGTACAGTTAGACATCTTCTACTATGGGCTTATAGAAAGAGCTCAAATGTCTCTAGATCACTCGGCTAGTGGATCTATACACATGAGAAAAATAATTGAAGAGGCTCAAGAACTCATAGATACAGTTGCTAGAAATCAACATCTGTACTCAAACAGTGAGTCCTCCATAAAAGAAGAGGCTACGGTAGCAACTACTGATCATAATCCCCAAGAACAGATTGTTGAACTAAATCAGCAATTACTTCTAATGACAAAACAATTAGCAGAATTCAAGGAGATGCTCCAAGACACTAAAAATGCTAACAAGAATATAGAAGCACAATTAAATCAGACAAGACAGCAGCTATCTAAACAGATAACAGAAGAATGCCAAGCTGTTTAACTAAGGAGCGGGAAGATATTGAATAATTCAGCTCAAAATAGTAAAAAGCCAAGAAAGGAACAACTGACAGAGGATGACCAAACCACTGCCCAAAATCCCTCTGAGGACAGCAAGAGCCCAGAGAGGAATAATTCTGGCGTTCAAACGCCAGAAAAGGGAGAAAAGTTGGCGTTAAACGCCCATTCCTTGTCCAGTTCTGGCGTTCAAACGCCAGAAAAGGGTGGGAAGCTGGCGTTAAACACCCATTCCTTACCCAGTTCTGGCGTTCAAACGTCAATGAGGGATCAGACACCTGCAAGTGCTGATAGTAATCCCTCTAAGAAGGCTTCTCCAACCACTTTTGTAGGGAATAAACCTGCAGCAACTAAGGTTGAAGAATATAAAGCCAAGATGCCTTATCCTCAGAAACTCCGCCAAGCGGAACAGGATAAATAATTTGCCCGCTTTGCAGACTATCTCTAGACTCTTGAAATAAAGATCCCGTTTGCAGAGGCACTTGAGCAAATACCCTCTTATGCTAAGTTCATGAAAGAGATCTTAAGTCATAAGAAGGATTGGAGAGAAACTGAAAGAGTGTTTCTCACTGAAGAATGCAGTGCAGTCATTCTGAAAAGCTTACCAGAAAAGCTTCAAGATCCAGGAAGCTTTATGATACCATGCACATTAGAGGGTGCTTGTACCAAGACAGCTCTATGTGACCTTGGAGCAAATATCAACCTAATACTTGCATCCACTATCAGAAAGCTTGGGTTGACTGAAGAAGTCAAACCAACCCGGATATGTCTTTAACTTGCTGATGGCTCCATTAAATATCCATCAGGCATCATTGAGGACATGATTGTCAAGGTTGGGCCATTTGCCTTTCCCACTGACTTTGTAGTGCTAGAAATGGAGGAGCACAAGAGTGCAACTCTCATTCTAGGAAGACCTTTCCTAGCAACTGGACGAACTCCCATTGATGTCCAAAAAGGGGAAGTGACACTGAGAGTCAATGAGGATGAGTTCAAGTTAAATGCTGTCAAAGCTATGCAGCATCCAGACACATCAATTGACTGCATGAGCGCTGTTATTATTGACTCTTTGGTGGAAGAGATCAATATGATTGAGAGTCTTGAATCAGAGCTAGAGGACATCTTTAAGGATGTTCAACCTGATCTGGAGGAACCAAAGGAAATAAAAGAACCTCTAAAAATCCCTCAGGAAGAGGAAAAACCTCCTAAACCTGAGCTCAAACCACTACTACCATCCCTGAAATATGCATTTCTGGGAGAGGGTGACATTTTTCCAGTGATCATAAGCTCTGCTTTAAATCCACAGGAAGAGAAAGCACTAATTCAAGTGCTAATGACACACAAGACAGCTCTTGGGTGGTCCTTAAGTGATCTTAAGGGCATTAGCCCAGCAAGATGCATGCACAAGATCCTATTGGAGGATGATGCTAAGCCAGTGGTTCAACCACAGAGGCGGCTAAATCTAGCCATGAAGGAGGTGGTGCAGAAAGAGGCCACTAAGTTACTAGAGGATGGGATTATTTATCCTATTTTTGATAGCCCCTGGGTGAGGCCTGTCCAAGTTGTCCCCAAGAAGAGAGGCATGACAGTGGTTCATAATGAAAAGAATGAACTGGTTCCCACAAGAACAGTTACAGGGTGGCGCATGTGTATTGACTACAGAAGGCTCAATACAGCCACCAGAAAGGATCATTTTCCTTTACCATTCATAGACCAGATGCTAGAGAGACTAGCAGGCCATGAATACTACTGCTTTTTGGATGGCTATTCAGGCTACAACCAAATTGCAGTGGATCCTCAAGACCAAGAAAAAATAGTATTCACATGTCCATCTGAAGTATTTGCTTACAGAAGAATGCCTTTTGGTCTGTGCAATGCACCTGCAACCTTTCAGAGGTGCATGCTCTCTATCTTCTCTGATATGGTAGAGAAGTTCTTGGAAGTCTTCATGGATGACTTCTCAGTATTTGGAGACTCATTCAACTCCTGTCTTGATCATCTAGCACTTTTCCTGAAAAGGTGCCAAGAGACTAACCTGGTCTTAAACTGGAAAAAATGTCACTTTATGGTGACTGAAGGAATTGTCCTTGGGCACAAAATTTCAAGCAAGGGAATAGAGGTGGATCAAGCCAAGGTAGAGGTAATTGAAAAATTACCACCACCTGCTAATGTTAAGGCAATCAGAAGCTTTCTGGGACATGCAGGATTCTATAGGAGGTTCATAAAGGATTTTTCAAAAATTGCAAAACCTCTGAGCAACCTACTAGCTGCTGATACGCCATTTGTGTTTGACACAGAGTGTCTGTAGGCGTTTGAAACCCTGAAAGCCAAGCTGGTCACAGCACCAGTCATCTCTGCACCTAACTGGACATTACCATTCGAATTAATGTGTGATGCCAGTGACAATGCCATTAGTGCAGTGTTGGAACAAACGCATAACAAGCTTCTGCACGTCATTTACTATGCCAGTCGTGTTCTAAATGACGCACAGAAGAATTACACAACCACAGAAAAAGAGCTGCTTGCAGTGGTTTATGCCATTGACAAGTTTAGATCCTATTTAGTAGGATCAAAAGTGATTGTGTACACTGACCATGCTGCTCTTAAATATTTACTTACAAAGCAGGATCCAAACCCAAGGCTCATAAGATGGGTGTTGCTTCTGCAAGAGTTTGATATAGAAATAAGAGACAGAAAAGGGACGGAGAACCAAGTAGCTGATCACCTGTCCTGGTTAGAACCAGTAGCTGGGGCGTCCCTCCCTTCTACTGAGATCTCTGAGACCTTTCCAGATGAGCAACTCTTTGCCATTCAGGAAGCACCATGGTTTGCAGACATTGCAAATTATAAAGCTGTGAGGTTCATACCCCAGGAGTACAGCAGGGTGCAAAAGAAAAAACTAATTTCTGATGCAAAGTACTACTTGTGGGATGAACCATATCTCTTTAAGAGATGTGCAGACGGAATGATCTGCAGATGCATCCCTAGAGAGGAGGCACAGAAGATCCTGTGGCATTGCCATGGATCACAGTATGGAGGACACTTCGAAAGTGAGCGCACAGCCACTAAAGTCCTCCAATGTGGCTTCTACTGGCCTACTCTCTATAGAGATGCCCGAGAGTTTGTGCGTAACTATGACAGTTGCCAAAGAGCTGGCAACTTACCTCATGGTTACGCCATGCCTCAACAAGGGATCTTAGAGATTGAGTTGTTTGATGTATGGGGTATTGACTTCATGGGTCCTTTCCCACCATCATACTCAAACACTTACATTTTGGTAGCAGTAGACTACGTATCTAAATGGGTGGAGGCAATTGCCACACCCACTAATGATACCAAGACTGTGTTGAAGTTCCTCCAGAAACATATTTTCAGCAGATTTGGTGTTCCCAGAGTACTAATTAGTGATGGGGGCACCCATTTCTGCCATAAACAGCTTTACTCTGCCATGGTCCGATATGGAATTAGCCACAAAGTAGCAACTCCATATCATCTACAAACAAATGGGCAGGCTGAAGTCTCTAATAGAGAGCTAAAAAGAATCCTGGAACGGACTGTAATTGCCCGTAGAAAAGATTGGGCAAAGAGCTTGGATGATGCTCTGTGGGCATACAGAACAGCATTCAAGACTCCTATAGGAACCTCTCCATACCAGCTTGTGTATGGCAAGGCCTGTCATCTGCCCGTGGAACTGGAACATAAAGCCTACTGGGCAACCAGACTCCTAAACTTGGATGCTAAGTTAGCTGGTGAGAAAAGATTGCTCCAGCTAAATGAGCTAGGGGAGTTCAGACTCAATGCTTTTGAAAATGCAAAAATTTATAAGGAAAAAGCAAAAAAGTGGCATGACAAGAAATTGTCATCCAGAGTGTTTGAGCCAGGACAAAAAGTTTTGCTATTCAACTCTAGGCTCATATTATTTCCCGGGAAATTAAAATCCCGGTGGAGGGGACCATATGTGATTACAGGAGTGTCACCATATGGATATGTTGAGCTTCAAGATATTGATTCTGACAAAAAGTTCATTGTTAATGGACAAAGAATCAAACATTATCTTGAAAGCAATTTTAAGCAAGAATGCTCAAAACTGAGGCTTGAATAAAGCACAGTAAAAGGTCCAGCTAAAGACAATAAAGAAGCGCTTGCTGGGAGTCAACCCAGCCATTAGCAGGTTATTTGTTTTAATTAATACTTGTAAAAATTTGATATACATTTTTCTTCAAAGATTAATCATCAAAATTGAAGGAATTCACAGAGTTACAGAAGTATTCAGTGCAAAAAGCAGAGAAAAGGAGCTTGCTGACAAGAAAACGCCAGTAAAGGGCATTTTGGGCATTAAATGCCAGAATGGGTACCATTCTGGGCGTTTAACGCCAGTAAAGGTACCATTTTGGGCGTTAAACGCCAGAATGGGTACCATTCTGGGCGTTTAACACCAGAATTGCAGCATCTTGGGCGTTCAGCAAAATGGCCAGTGATAAAGGGGTTTCTGGCGTTTAACGCCAGAAAGGCAGGGGGAGGAGATTTTGTTTCTAAATTCAAATTTTTTTCAAATCTTCATGTTTTAACTCATAATTTTTGCACAAACATGTTTCAAACTTTCATTATTCGCCCTCAATTTTCAAAAATTCAACAATTCTCTAAATCTCTTTTCAATTTTCTTTCAAATCCTTCCCAAATCTTCTTCAAAAACTCAAGTATCTTTTCAATTTCTTTTCAAATCTTTTCAAACCCATCATATCATCTCTTATATCTTAGATGCATAACCAAATTATCAGATTTAACCTCTTTATATCTTTTTCAATTGAAAATCTCATCTTTTTCATATCATGATTTTATTTTCTTCCATCAATCATATCTCTATGGCATATCTCTTTCAAAATTTTCGAAATCCCTCCCCTCCTTTTATAAATACACATTCGGCCAACTCCTCCTCTCCACCATTTGAATTTGCCTCTTCTCCTCTATCTCCCCTTTCCTTTCTTTTGCTTGAGGGCAAGCAAACCTCTAAGTTTGGTGTGTTTTTCCGTGATCACTGAGCTAAGACTCATCAAGATCATGGAACCTAAGGGAAAGCAAACCAAATCAAGAGGCAAGAAAGAGAATACTCCAAAGAGTCTTTGGAATCAAGAGAGGTTCCTAACCAAAGAACATGCAGACCATTACCACAAAATAATGGGTCTGAGTTCAGTGATCCCGGAAGTTAAATTCAATCTGAAAGAAGATGAATATCCGGAGATCCAAGAGCAAATTTGAAACAGAAGATGGGAAATTCTAGTTAATCCTGAAACAAAGGTTGGAAGAAACATGGTTCAGGAATTCTACTCAAATCTGTGGCTAACAGATAAGCAGAACCGAACCATGGTCAGAGGGAGGCTTATTTACTTCCATCTGGACAAAATAAGAGAGGTCTTCAAATTGCCTCAACTACAAGATGATCCAGAATCCTTTAATAGGAGAATGGTGAGAGTAGATAAGGGGTTGGATCAAGTTCTAGAGGACATATGCCTCCCTGGAACTAAGTGGATAACCAATTCAAAAGGTGTCCCAAACCAACTCAATAGGGGAGATCTCAAACCAGTTGCAAGAGGCTGGTTGGACTTCATTGGGCGTTCTATATTGCCCACTAGCAACCGCTCTGAGGTCACTGTCAAAAGAGCAGTGATGATTTATTGTATTATGCTTGGAAAAGAAGTGGAGATTCATCATCTGATTTCTTGTGAGATTTACACAATTGCAAATAAGAACTCCACTGAAGCCAAACTGGCCTACCCAAGCTTAATTTCTCTGCTATGTAAAGATGCTGGGGTGAGGATGGGAGTAGATGAATTCATCCCAATCGAACACCCAATCACCAAGAAGTCAATGGAAGGACAAGTGCAAGACAATTCCATAAAAAGGAGGGCGCAGGAGTTCCTCCCAGAAATTCCTGAAATTGACTACTGGACCTGCCTAGAAGCATCTGTTACCAAGCTGCAAGAAGCTATGGAACAACTTCAGGAAGAACAGCAGAATCAAAACTGCATGCTCTGCAAACTGCTGAAGGAATAGGAGAAGCAGGGGCGTGAGCTACAGGAGCTGAAGCGCCAAAAGCTCTCCCTTGAAGGACCAAGCACCCCACAGATTGAGGGAGCATCCACTTCTCAAAATCAAGGTTGTTGAGTCCTAACTCTGTGATAACCTTTATTATTAAGAGTCTATTTTAAGAGTCATTTATTTTTCTATTTTATTTTAATTTTCCGTCTTCTATTATTATTAGAGTGCTCTTATATTTATTTTT
Source organism: Arachis hypogaea (assembly GCF_003086295.3). Classification (NCBI taxonomy): domain Eukaryota; kingdom Viridiplantae; phylum Streptophyta; class Magnoliopsida; order Fabales; family Fabaceae; genus Arachis; species Arachis hypogaea. Next base: position 41,079,315 of record NC_092049.1, on the reverse strand, counting down.
GAGTCTTATTGTCATTCCATGATTAATAAAATTTAAAGTTTATGTCTTAAAGCTATGAATGTCCTATGAATCCATCACCTTTCTTAATTAAAAAGTGTTTTTAATTGAAAAAGAAAAAGAAGCACATGAATTTCAAATTTTAAAATAGTTTAATTATTTTGATATGGTGGCAATACTCTTGTTTTCTGAATGAATGCTTGAACAGTGCATATGTTTGAATTTGTTGTTTATGAATGTTAAAATTGTTGGCTCTTGAAAGAATGATGGAAAAGGAGAAATGTTATTGATAATCTGAAAAATAAAAAAATTGATTCTTGAAGCAAGAAAAAGTAGTGAATAGAAAAAAAAAGAGAAAAAGAAAGAAAAAGCAAGCAGAAGAAGCCAATAGCCCTTTAAACCAAAAGGCAAGGGTAATAAAAAGGATCCAAGGCTTTGAGCATCAGTGGATAGGAGGGCCCTCAGGAATGAAATCCTGGCCTAAGCGGCTAAACCAAGCTGTCCCTAACCATGTGCTTGTGGCGTGAAGGTGTCAAGTGAAAACTTGAGACTGAGCGGTTAAAGTCGTGGTCCAAAGCAAAAAGAGTGTGCTTAAGAGCTCTGGACACCTCTAATTGGGACTCTAGCAAAGCTGAGTCATAATCTGAAAAGGTTCACCCAGTTATGTGTCTGTGGCATTTATGTATCCGGTGGTAATACTGGAAAACAAAATGCTTAGGGTCACGGCCAAGACTCATAAAGTAGCTGTGTTCAAGAATCAACATACTTAACTAGGAGAATCAATAACATTATCTGGATTCTGAGTTCCTATAGAAGCCAATCATTCTGAACTTCAAAGGATAAAGTAAGATGCCAAAACTGTTCAGAGGCAAAAAGCTAAAAGCCCCCTCATCTAATTAATACTGATCTTCATAGATGTTTTTGGAATTCATTGTATATTCTCTTCTTTTTATCATATTTGATTTTCAGGTGCTTGGGGACAAGCAACAATTTAAGTTTGGTGTTGTGATGAGCGGATAATTTATACGCTTTTTGGCACTGTTTTTAGTATATTTTTAGTATATTTTAGTTAGTTTTTATTATATTTTTATTAGTTTTTATTTAAAATTCACTTTTCTGGACTTTACTATGAGTTTGTGTGTTTTTCTGTGATTTCAAGTATTTTATGGTTGAAATTGAGGGACCTGAGCAAAAATCTGATTCAGAGGCTGAAAAAGGACTGCAGATGCTGTTGGATTCTGACCTCCCTGCACTCGAAGTGAATTTTCTGGACCAATTGAGGCCCAATTGGCGTTCTCAAAATTGCGTTGGAAAGTAGACATCTTGGGCTTTCCAGCAATATATAATAGTCCATACTTTTCTCAAGATTTGATGGCCCAAACCGGCGTTCCAAGTTAGCTTAAGAATTCTGGCGTTTAACACCAGAACTGGCATAAAAGCTGGAGTTAAACGCCCAAACTGGCACAAAAGCTGGCGTTTAACTCCAAAAAAAATCTCTACACATGAAAGCTTCAATGCTCAGTCCAAGCACACACCAAGTGGGCCCCGGAAGTGGATTTTTACACTAAACACCCTAACTTACTCATTTTCTGTAACCCTAGGTCACTAGTTTACTATAAAAAACTACTTTTAGTGATTCATCTTGTAGCTCATGATACTTTACACGTTTCATATTGTATCTTCTATGACATGAGTCTCTAAACCCCATTGTTGGGGGTGAGGAGCTCTGCTGTTCTTCATGAATTAATACAATTACTACTGTGTTTCATTCTATCACGCTTGCTTCTATTCTAAGATATTCATTCGCACTTCAACCTGATAAATGTGATGATCCGTGACAATCATCATCATTCTTACCTATGAATGCGTGTCTGACAACCACCTCTGTTCTACATGCAATCAAGCTTGAATGTGTATCTCTTGGGTTTCTAATCTAAGATTGGAACCTTCGTGGTATAGGCTAGAATTATTGGCGGCCATTCCTGAGATCCAGAACGTCTAAACCTTGTCTGTGGTATTCTGAGTAGGATCTGGGAAGGGATGACTGTGACGAGCTTTAAACTCGCGAGTGTTGGGTGTAGTGACAGACGCAAAAGAATCAATGGATCCTATTCCGACATGATCGAGAACCGACAGATGATTAGCCGTGCGGTGACAGGTGTATTTGGAACATTTTCACTGAGAGGACGGGAAGTAGCCATTGACAACGGTGATGCCCAACATAAATCTTGCCATGGAAGGGGTCTTGCGTGCATGAAGAAGAAGACAGTAGGAAAGTAGAGATTCAGAAGCAAAGCATCTCCAAAACCTCAACCTATTCTTCATTACTGCATAACAAGTATTTATTTCATGTTCTTTTAATTTTTACAATTAAATCCGAGAATTATTGATATCCTGACTAAGAGTTACAAGATAACCATAGCTTGCTTCAAGCCGACAATCTCCGTGGGATCGACCCTTACTCACGTAAGATATTACTTGGACGACCCAGTGCACTTGCTTGTTAGTTGTGCGGAGTTGCAAAAGTGTGATTGTAATTTCGTGCACCAGGAAGCATGAAGAATCAAAGGAGGAGAGCAAAGCGATGTGTGCGTACGTGCAGACCTGCATGCGTACGCACAGGAACCAAAGCAGAGCAAAGCGTGCGCGCGAGCAGCATTTTACGCGTCGCACGACCATCCTGAGCATCTCGAAGTGTGCGTGCGCACAGCATCTTGTGCGTGCGCACAACCAGAAATTTTGGCCGAGTGTGCGTGCGTACACGTCTGTGTGTACGGACAAGTACCCACACATGCCTTCATTAAAAACGCATGTGACTCGCATTTTTGATGGATTGGAGGCCCAATTCTGAAGCCAATAGCTCATAATGAAGTGGAAAACAACACCATACCATAAGATATCATTAGGATAGTTTTAAGAGTAGTAGTAGGAGGTTTTAGTGTAGTTTTTCTCTAAGTTTTCTTTCATCTCCATTAGGGTTTATACTAGGGTTTTACATTTCAAGTGCCATTTTCATTTTTGCTCTTGGATTTTGCTAGCCTCCATTGTAAGTATTTCTTAATTGTTACTCCTTTTAGTTACAATTTACTACTCTTTCTTGTAATTAAAGTCATAGTTTCATATATATATATATATATATATATACTTTTTCCAATTTTGATTCCTTGTTGATTATTTTGATGATTGATTATTGTTATATGCTTGATTGATTTGTTATTTTTGATTTTGATAATTTTTTGCTCTTAGTTCCAAGCATTTTGTCAATTTCACCATGTTTTGTATTTTTGCCCACCAAGTATTTGTGGAAATGTCAAGTTTAATTATGAGCTAAATTTCCACCTCTTGGCTTGGAAAAAATGAGCAATTGGGTTTCTAGAGTTGGAATGTCCAACATTTAGTGATAATTCTTGGATTGTTAATTATTCTTGTTTCCACTAAAGCTAACTTGTTGCTAAGGTAAGGATTAAGGACAACTATGCTCCTTGACTTACTCTCCGATGTAAGAGTTAACTAAGTGAGATTAATCCATTATAATTGTCATAGTTGTGGTTTCAACAAGGAAAGGTTCCTAGCTCATTCCAAGCCAAGATTCCATTTATGTTTTGAATCATACATACACATACATACATCAATCACTTTTATAACTTACTTGTCTATATTACATTGCTAGTTCTTTAATTCCTTTATTAGTTCATTACTTACAATTTTGAATGTTCTTTTATTGCTTTAATTGTTTATATCTTCATTGAAAATCTTGTTGCCTTCACAACCAAAATTGCACACTCATTGATCACTAGGTCCTTGGGAGACGACCCGGGAAGTAAAACTGCCATTTTATATTGGTTTTGAATTGTGATATTTTTTGTCCTTCCAAACTATGGCGGGGAGTTGATTGTCGGTTGGGACTGTGCTACCAACAAAGTGACCCCTATTTTGATAAATTCCTAACTGGTGATAACGCCCCCACCAATGCTTCCTTGGATGATATTAATGACCTTTAAAGTACGCCATGTGTGAGAACAAGAGGATGTCCTAAAAATAAATTGGGATCAAATATTGAAAAACAGATTTCAAATGCATCAAAGAAAAAGAAATCTCTAAGTGAGGTAAAATTGATGTGCTTTGATTAGGTAAAATTATGTTTATGCATGTTAATACTTGTGCTAATATATGATTTATTTTTATAGTGGAACCTTTTAGATGGTGGATCAATGATGCAGTCAAATTCTAGCCTTTATCATGAACAAATTATGAATTATTAGTTCAGAAATTCAAGGTAATAATAACATAGCTTTTTCGGTATTTAAGCAAATGAATTTCAGTGTTGAGATGGAGAATTTTGGTGTTATTCATGTAATTTTTTTCTTTCGTAATGAAAATGATGTTTACTTTTTTATTTGTGTTGTGTTGTTCCATTTACGATGTCAGGTTGTATATTTTCGGAGCTATGGTGTTTATTCAATAGTCACTTTCAAATTACTTTCTGCAATTATGTCATCGTAAATCGTTTCAGGTGTCAATGTGAACAAATTTCGGTGGTATTATTATTTCTTCAATATATTCAATCTAATAAGTGCGAACCTAGATTCGTTCAAATTAATAAAATTGCAATACAGTACAAAAATGTTCATTGAAGTTTAATATGACACATGAATTTATCAAAAGCTTTGGAATGAATATTTACAAAGAGACAAAAGATGTGCCTATTTTAACTAAACAGTACGCAAAAAATCAATACTCAACCAAGTCTAGAAATTATTAACAGTTTATAATATTCAATCTATTTACTTTCTATATCTTCTGATGAAAACCTACAAAAAGGATTTGATAGTGTAGCGGATGGATTGGAAAGTCTTATGACTTCAGACTCCGCAATGGCTTGATCTCTTAATTTATTTATTTCATCAAAGAGAACTATTGAAGCATATTCTTATCTAAAATTATTAACTACTTCCTTCAATTGAAAAAAAATTATTAATTTTTGTTAATTTAGAAGTAGAGAATCATCTATGTTTAATGATACTTATCTGTTTATAATTCTTCCATGTGTATTTTTCTTTTTTGATCTTTTTGGGATCAATCGTCTCTAGCCATTTTATGACATATATTCCACAATTCCAACTAATAAACAAAAATGAAATAACACAGTAAAATATGTTTAATAGGAAAGTAACAAGTGCTTCAATGCCCTCTTCATTATCTACCAAAGGTTTTGCTCTAGTATGCACCATTATTTGGGATATCATCAAGCTTTGAAAAACACAGAAAGCCAAGTATAAGAAGCACTGCATTTAATTCATAATTGCACATAATTACTTAATGATGACAACACACAAACTCAGTTCAAAACAAGCACACAAACAAGACTCAATTATGCACAAAAACACATCTAAATCATTTTGGATAAGAAAAAGTGATCAATATGGGTTAAATGACACCAAAAGATCTACAACAATATTATATGATTTATTTATACCAAAATCCAAGACAACGACACCGAGTGAACCTTAATTTACGAAGAATTGCATCGAAATTACTTAATGATTATGATAAACAAACTCAGTTCAAAACAAACAGACAAACAAGAGAACTCATAAGGAAAGCAGAAATATGCATTATGCAAACAACTTACAATAAATATATTAAGTTTTGTTCTTTCAACAGAGGGAGATTCTTTAAGAAAAAGTAGGTACTTGATGAGTCCATATTTGACGATAATTTTTGGCTTGAATTGGATGGATTTTATCACATAAACTCACACTTATTCACTAAAATAGCATACTTTTGTGATTTTTCTCTAATTTGAACCTAAATGTGAAAACAAGTATTTTTGTTCTTAAATTGTCATTTTAATTCCACTTTTATTCCATTCAATGCCGTGATATATTTTGTTAAGTGATTTCAGGTCAATTAGGTAAGAATGGTTTGGCAAAAGTAGAAGAAAGCATGCAAAAAGGAGAGAACACATGAAGAAAACAAAGAAAAAGCATACACTGAAGTGTGCATATGCATAACCTCCTGTGCGTACGCACAAGTGAAGAAATCAGCAAGTGTGCGTATGCACACATCTACGCTTACGTGTAACACCCTACCATATAGAGCTTTACGCTTAAGCCATAAAACAGTGGTGGTGTAGTATTACGACCTCTAAAATGAAGTACATATAATAATAATAATAATAATAATAAAAAAGAGATAGTATACTAGGAGCCTTAAAAAACGGTAAAACAAAAATCGCAAAATAAAAAGCGCAACGCTCAGAAGTACGGATTACTGGCATGAGAAGAAAACTAAAGTTCGTTAACATATGTATACCAAAGACAAGAGTAGAGGTTCAAGAGTACAGAATATCAAGCTCCTAACTCAGCCTGCGAAGCCAAGGCAGACCGGAGAATATTTATACACATATATACATGTCCCAAAATCTAAAATACACAGATAAAACCCTAGTTCTCTATAATCCTCTAGGAGGAGCAAAATAAACAAGTATATAAGAGGAGATCTATTTATACACCTATCAAAATAACAAAAGAAATCCCAAAATGAAACCACTTCACTGCAGGAGCTCCAGACGCCTAGCAAGGTGCCGCTCGACCTACATCTAAAAAACAACAACACAGTATGGAATGAGAACCGGAGGTTTTCATCATGATAAAGATGCCATGCACATAAGATATAAGGTCCCAAAAATACTAGAGGCAATCCTAGAACTCTGACACTCAGATTACAAAGCTTAAATTACTAAACAGAAACCATAAAAAAGGTGGTCTTCTAAGTATATCTAAGCCTAGTTTAAACTTAACCTTAACACTAAGTCTTTCCACCTTTCCTTTGTTCCTCCATCACCGGTGAGTTTGCAAAGATAGACAAACAGACAATTGCAAGCACAGGTAGGAGACAAGTAGTGCAATTAGCAAATATAACATTCAACATAATATAATCAATTAGGCATTCTCAATTACTGCATAGCAAACAAAGCAAACAATATGCACATGATATATGCCTTTCCTACTAGCCGTGAGCTCACGCGTCAGTTAACTGCCAAAACCCAACACACTCGGTAGCTAACCTGGATACTGTCTCTCGACTGCGTATCTCCAGGAGGCACAAGATCGGGGGATTATTGCCCTACCACCTTCTCTTGGAGGCATACACTAGGGGAAAATAAATCTGGGGATTAGTGCCCTACTACCTTCCGTTAGTGAGGTCGTGCCATACTGGTTGGGAGATTAGTGCCCTACCACCTTGCAGACAGAGAGAGAAAGAATGTGAGGAAATACGTCGGGGGTTTAGTGCCCTACCACCTTCCTCACATCCCACAAAACAATATCATCATCATGCTCATTCATTCACAAGTTCAACGTTATAACCTCTTTACATTATTCATAATCATCGCATAATCATATCGTTAAAGTCATGGTACCATATACACTTAAAGTATACATGTTTCCATATATAATTCATCACTTTCTCAGCTTACTTCGCCCCCAAGATACCTCTATTTCCTAGCTTCATCTAATTACTAGGCTTACTACTATGATTTATGATTGAACGCAAGAAAATAGAGGTTTAGAAGTTTGAAATTAGGTTTAAAAGTCAAAAATCCATATTTGCTAAAATAGGAGCTACGCGTACGCGTGGGTACGTGTTTAGACCAAGACGCATACGTATAGCTGATCTCGCGTATGCGTGCAAACCAAGTAGAATCGTCTGGTCGCGTTCGAGGAGTTTTGCGTAGGCAAGTAACCTGCGTCACACATATGCGTGGGCTACGCGTGCGCGTGGGCGTACATCTTGGCCCATTTGGCGTACGCATTCCCCTTTACGCGTACGCATGCGTGTCAAACAGAACCGCATGGTCGTGTAAGGGTGGTTTGAGTACGCAAAATTCCCATGTCACACTTACGCATGGGCCACGCCTACGCGTGGGCGTATGTTTTATAAAAAATTTTACTTATTCTGAAATCTGCAGAATTTCACATTTTAAACCCTAAACTTCCGACGCGCATAACATTTTTGTTTTAAATTCTTTTCCTTCTGTTCTTCGAGAATCATAAACTTCACGGACTCAATTTTCATATAAAATAAGTTTGAAACTATTTGGGAGTTTGGAAGCCAAGTTATGGCTCGTCGAAGTTCGGCCAAAAATCGATTTTTCACAAAAGACTTCAAATCTCAATCTTCTTGGCACCTAAACTCATATCCATAATTTTATACCTAAATTCAGCAAAATATCATATTATAGCACTTCAACACAACACTACATTTTCTATTTCATACCATCTTCAACCAAACTTCATATTTACACAATTTTAAACCCCAATTCCTCATTTTTCATCAACAATATTATCAGTAACTCACTCAATACACATATAATCATATCATCACATCATCCATAACCAATTCATCAATTGGCATACTATCATCAGCATAAGAAGCAACCATCCAACATACACTCAATTCATATCATCATATTTATCACACGTGCTAAGCATTGAACATTTTCTTACCTTCCAACCTATCCTAGGGTCATCTAGCCTAAGTTTTCGCAAAACATTATATATTAAATACGAGAAAACTAAACCATACCTTGGTCAATTTCCACGTATTTTCCAAGGCACCCACTTAAGTAAAGAGTAATTCCTCAACACCAAAATCCAACTCTAGCGTCAACCAAGTTCCAATCAAGCTTCCATTAGCTCCATATCACATATATATACATACACCTAATACATGTTTCACACACCCATATACAAAATTCAATACCCCACATATAAATAAGGATTAGATAGGGTTCTCAAATTCTCACCTTACTAAAGTATCACACAAGCAAGAGTGAACGTTTTTCTCTAGCTAATCGGATCCTATAATATCAAGGAAGCAAAATCTCACCACCACTTTAATAAATTTTGAAAATAGAGAGGGGTAGAGCAACTGGGGTGATAGAGTGGCTTACCTATGAAATTATTCCAATGGATTTGTAGAGCTTAACGCAGTGGACGTGTGGCCGCAAACGGTGCGGGGATTGGAGCTCGGAGCAAAAAGTTATGGTGGATTGATTATGGTGTTAGGTTATGTTTTCTTCTCCCCCCACCTTGAACATGGCTTCAGCGTTCCTGGCTGAAAGGAAGAAAAGAAGTGGCTCTTCTAATATATAGTTGGGCTGATGGGTTGGGCCTTGAGCCCATTTTGGGTTCAGTGCGACCGGTTCGGCCCAATCTTGGGCCAAATTCTTTGAAATTAGTGTTAAAATTCTCGTTTTAATTAGATCTATCTTATTTTACTATAAAATTTACATTTTTAATCTCCTTTATTAAAATTAATTTATTGGTTAATTATTTACTAATTTTACGGGGTTTACAGTATGAACAAGTCCGAGCGTGTGACCTCATTAATGAAGTACGTGGCTCGCGATTTTGGGGGCCTCTTGGCCCAATTTTTAGAGTTGCTAAAGCCAATTTGAAGAATATATCAGAGAAAAATGTGTAAGACCCAAAACTTTTGGAAAATTTTATTATAAATTAATTTGAAATTCAATTATTTATTTATAGTTTTAATTTCAGAAATGATTTTATTGAAGATAATTAAAGGCAGTTTTGATTAACTGAAATTGAAATAAATTAATGTTTTTATCTAAACTCTATAATTATGAATTATTTTCCTATTTAGAATTTAAAATTTTAGAATTATATTATTTTACAATTATTGAGATATTTTCTATATTTAAAATATAAAGTTGGTAGTTATAAATTAATAAAAAATTTATATGATTTGATCTAAATAATTTATATTTATATAAATTAATACTTTAATTTTTATAAATAGAGAAAATTAATTATATTATCTTATATGTTAAATTAGAATGCTTGATTGAGAGTTAATTAGCAAATTGGTAATTAAATAATAGTTTGAAAGTAATTTTGGGGGATTAAATTAAATTTCAAAATTAATACAATATAACCTAAATTGATTTAGGAATTTCCAAATCCTAGTTAACGCAAAATCCCCAAATTAAGATCCTAAACCTAATTTTGACCTAACCCTAATATTTTTCCCTTTCGCGCCGCACTTTCCCCCATTTCCCTTATTCCATCAATAAGCACACACGCACACGGGAGAGAGGAAGAGGATCAGAGAAGAAGAGAAGAGGAGGGGGGAAGACCGCACCGACGCGCTGGGCCTCACCGCCGCTGTCGCACCATCGTCGGACCGTGGAGGGAGAGCATTTGCAGAGGGAGCCAGGGGAGAGAGAGGTAAGCACGAGCCAGGACGCGCGAGCGGGAGCCGCCGCTGCTGTGTTGCCATTCAGCCTCGCCACCGTCAGAGCCACGAGCTGCGCCCAGTCGCCGTCGTGCCACGTCCAGGAGGAAGGCCGAGAGTGAGCGACGCTGGGAGAGAAGACGCGAGCCATAGCCGCTGCTATTCGCCCTCCAGCTCGCCACCACCATCGCGTCACCTGTGTCTTCACCATCTTCGTCCGAATCGCTGCCAGATGCGCTGCTGTCGATGCTTCTGGCCAAGCCTCTGCTGCCGGGAACGCTTCTGCCACCACTGAGATCCACTGCCGTCACCGTCACTGGGGTTTTGGCTCGCTGCTGTTGCTAGAGTTTATTGTTGGAGCTGTTGCCGAGTCGATTCAGAGTTTCAGTCACTTCGTTTTGTCATTACAGTAAGTATTTATGTTTCAAAAACCCCTGCGTTAGTATTCTATTATGTTTGGTTATAAACTTTGAGGTTCTGGTAACGTAGGGTCGTGTTCTGAGCGTTGCATCTCACTTTTAAGTTGCTGTGATTGTTGCGAAAGTGATCAGGGGCCGAGGTTTCAGTTGCCATTGGTTTTGGGCTGAGAGAAAAGAGTTCCTTTGATGCGTTTGGGTTTTGGGTTTGCTTGTCGAGATAGGAGCTATTTTTAAAAACTCAATTTTATAATTTAGAATTGTTATAAATAGATATTGATGTGATAAATATACTTTTTAGTGATTGTATAAGTCTTATGTATTGTCTGGCTATTTTGGATGAATATGATTATATGCTTGATTGGATTATTGCTTGGTTTTGATAAATGGACTATTGCTGAATTATTCCTTTAAAGTTTTCGAAATGAGTTTGATCAGTTGATAATGATTTGATCTTGAAACGATTTCCTTGAGATATGAAAATGATATGAATGGTTGGATTTAGCTTGTTTTTGAATTGATTTTCGTTTTGGACCATTGAAAAGAATTGTGGAATGGTTTGGTTGGGATCCGAAAAGGGTGGTAAAGTCCAAGTTTTAGGGGAGGTGCTATCGAAATTTCTATAAAAATCGAGACTTTGTTTGAAATATTATTTAGAAAGGTTTGGATTTGAGAAATTGTATAATTTGATTTATTAAGAAAATAGTTATGTTTTCGAGTTTAATTTATTTAAGAAAACTATATATCTTGAGTTAGATTTATTTAGAAAAGAATTACTTTTCGATTTTAAATCACTGAAGAAAACTATTATGTTCTAATATCGATTTTAAATATAAAAAGGGCTTATGTTTTTAGTTGGACTTAATGATTTCGTTTAGAGGAGCTTTTAGTGATTTTAAAGGAAATTGGACTTTGATTGAATAATTACGTTTGTGACGTTTTGGAAGAAGTCAGAGAATTGTTTTTTGAGAGTGAACCTGAAAGTTATTTTGATTTAAATGGATTGGTTTCGTTTTAAGTGAATTGGTTTTTAAATTGGGTTTGGGACTTGTGACTTATATGATTCGGTTTTATAATGAATTCTGTTTCTATTTACTCAAACCAAAAAGCTATGATTTTAAGAGTTTTTAATAAATTTCTAAGGAATTAAGATAGGTTGTTCTCCCCTAAAGTTTTGAGACTCTGCTGTGGAATTTCATTACCAAATTCTAATTTAAAATGAATGATTTCGATGTCTTTTAGAAGAGATTTACAATTAATAACCCCATTTTTAGGGTTTATCTTATGCTAAATTTAGTAGATTTTGTTAACTATTCTCACACTTATTCATATAATTTGCATGGTTTTAAGATTTCTTCCTAATTTTGTGCTATGAATGAAAACATGCTTCCAAGGCCTTAAAATCACTAATTTTTAATCCTCTCTTATTACCATTCGATGCCGTGATATGTTTGTTAAGTGATTTCAGAGATTATAGGGCAGGAATGGCTTAGAGGATGGAAAGGAAGCATGCAAAAGTGGAAGGAACACAAGAAAATGAGGATTTGAGAAGCTGATGCCGACGCGCACGCATGGCTGACGCGTGCGCGTGATTGCACCATACTCCGAGCGATGCGTACGCATGACACGATGCGTACGGGTGACCTTGAGCTTCGTCCAGCGACGTGTACGCGTGGCTGACGCGTATGCGTGACGAGTGACACGTGCCTCGTTAATGAGCGGACTTTTGGCCCAGTTTTGAGTCCAGTATGCCGATAAGAGGCTGGGAGTGAAGGAAGATAGGGGGATTACCATTCATACACTTTAGTTTTAGTTTAGATGTAGTTTTTTAGAGAGATAGGCTCTCTCCTCTCTCTAGATTAGGGTTCTTAGTTTTATTCCTTTTTAGATCTAGATCTCTTCCTCCTTCATTTTAGTTTTCCTTTACTTTTATTTGTTCTAGTACTTTACTTCTCTTGTTAATTCCTTTATTATGTTAATTTTAGTTTATGAACTCTCTTGTCGATTTTTATTTTCTTTCAATGCAATTTATGATTTCTATGTCTTTTTATGTTTGCCTTAATTTCTATTGTTGGTTTCTTACCTTGATTAGTTGTAGCTTCCTTTAATTCTTGCAATTGATGATGTTTACTTTTATTGCCCTCTATGTGTTTGATGAAATGTTTCCATTAGTTTTTGAGTAGTTTCTTTACTCTTGGCCTAGGCTAAGAAAATTGAGTGACCTTGAGTCATTGGGTCTCATTGATTTGGTGATGAGAACCCTTAGTGGTCAATTTGATAACTACTAAGTCAATTAGTAGCTAGGTTAGGACTTATGAATTGATGTTGATCAAGCCTATTTGACGTACTTAATGCTTTGAGGTAGATATTGTACTTACTTCAAGCATAGAAGTAAACTTAATGGGTTGATACCTCATAATTATCAATTTATAGTTTGTAGAGAAAGATGGTGATCTCAATTCCTATGTCTAGCCAAGAGTTCTTCCTTTCTTTTATTAATTCTTGTTATTTACATTTCTTATTCCTTATTACAAAAATCCCACAACATCCATTCATAGCCAATAATAAAGCACTTCATTGTAATTCCTAGGGAGAATGACCTGGGATTAATACTCTTGGTTATTTATATTGTGGTTAACTTTGTGACAACCATATTAAAATTTGATTTGAGGATTCATTGTTGGTTTAGAACTATACTTGCAACGCAACTAATTTTTGTGAAATTCTTTACCAACGATAATCTTTGCATTAAATTTTTGGCGCCGTTGCCGGAAAATTGCAATGGTGTTATATTATTGGCTATTGTATATATTGTGAATATGTGAATATGTTTGCCTTTTGCTCTTTTGTTAGATGTTGCTAGTTGTAGGACTTTGCTTTCTTTGTTTATTGTTGGTTTTTGTTTTTATTTTCTCTTTCACTATGAATTCTCATCCTTTTAGCTATGAGTTTTGTTACAATTATGTTGTAAGAAATGAAAGCTTCAATGAGGAACTACATTGTGGGAATGGATATCAAATTTGGGAAGAGCCACACACTTATGGACAACCTTCATGGCAACAACCTCCTCCAATCTCTCATGGTTACAATCCACCCCATAATGTACACAATTATGACCCAAACCTTCAACATTGTTGTCAGTCATACTCACAAGCCTCATACCACCATTCACCTCCATATGATCCTAACCCATATCCACTATACCAACCACCATATGAACCATATCTAGAGCCACCACCATTCCAATATCAATACTCCCATGAGCCACAACTTTCTTATACACTACCTCAAGACTTTCACTAATATGAACCACCTTCTAACTACGATACCCTTCCATCAAACAATGAACCCTCTCTCCCACCACCGCCCCTAATGGACGAAGGTCTCCATGCCCTCATGCTAGAACAAAGAGATCTTAGATCTCGTATCCTAAGGCAACAAGAGGAGACAGAAAAGGAATTCAAGGAGATAGAAGCTAAGATCGCTATCGTGATGGAAGCCGTTAGCAACATGGTCTCATCCCGCCTAAGCCTATACGATCAAGGCACTCCCATTGTTGAATCTGGAGAAGTAACCAAGGAGCTTAGTGAGGGAGTGAATTTGGAGCTTCAAAGTGGAGGAGAGAAGTTGAAGCAAGAAGTGCAACAAGAGGATGAGGTAGAGATTATTGGACAAGAGGAAGTAGTGGTTGAAGATTTAGGAGATGTTGGATGTAAGGAAGAATCTAGAGTTGAAGAACCTTATTCCATGGAGTTTGAAGAATTGGAAGAAGTGGGGCAAGCACCAAGTTCTCCTATCTATTATGATTTCGCATCAACATATGATCCTTTTGAGTTTGAGAAATCCTTCCCCATTGGACTTGAAATTGATGAGGAGGTCAATTTTACTAAACCTCCTATTTATGACTTGAGTGATGGGGAAGAGCTAGAAGAAATTGGTGAGGAAAAATGTGAACTTGAGGAAGCTTGGCAAGAGGTAGAGCCTGAAGAACCTTGCCAAATGGTGGAAGCCTCTAAAAGAGGATAGACGGGAGTGGAGCGTGCTTTGTCAAGATCATTGGGAACTTCTCCACCTAAGTCGCCATCCAATCCTTCATTTCAGTGGGTAAAACTTCTAACTCTTAGCTTTATTATCCCACTTGAATTTGGTTTGCTTGAAACGGATGGCCAACTCAGGGCGCTTTGTCAAATTAAGCGCAAGAGGAGAATGTTTAGTGGTTGGCGTTGTAAATCTAGGCTCATTATGGTTGGAAGCTCAAAATTGAGGAGCATGGATTGGTGTAGTGCTCAAATAGATGGGTCTAGGAGGGTTGTTTGGTGCCTTAGTTAGAATTCGCTTTTCTTACCACCCGGAGGAAATTACTATGATCAACTTGAAGACGGGTGTGAAAATAAAGTGTGGAATCCCGGATTACAAGAGGAGGATCAACTTTGGGAGCTCATGGTTTGTGAAGAACTCCATCAAAGCTTAGAGCTATTGACTTTGAATGATGGAGCTTATTGGAAGTCCAAGCATTGGTGGATGTTCAAGGATGGATTCAAGCACAAGCCACGTTGATGAGAGCTCCCCATAAGTCCAACTTAAGGATAATAAACAAAAGTGCTAGGTGGGAGACACCCCACCATGGTAACATCTTTCCCTTTTTCTTTTTGTACATATTGGTAAAATATGTTTAATTTCATGTTTTGTTTAGTTAGTTGAGTTTAATTGGGAGTCTAGTATGTTAAATAAGATTTTATGGTGTTTTAGTAGCTGTTTGGAGGTTTGGAATGCTTGGTTTGTTGCAAGAACTTGGAAAAATTTTAAAAAACAGAGCACCATGCCACACGTACGCGTCACCCATGCGTATGCGTGACACGAAGTTTTTCGACAATCCATGCGTACGCCTCGCCCACGCGTACGCGTGGATCTAAAATTTTCACCTCCCATACAAATTCCAGAGAGTTGTGCGAGTTTTGGGCTAGAATTGTGCGTCTAGCACATAATCCACCCACGCGTACGCATGACCCACGTGTACGCGTCGCCCCTCTGAATAACCCATCACGCGTACACGTTGCACCTCATTTCTGCCATTTAGCGTACGCTGACATGACACATACGACTACCTTGTTTCACACACTTCTTTCCTTCCCATTTTTCTATTTCTTTCTTTCTTCTCTCTTTCTCCACTTTTCTTTCCACCTTTCAACCATCACCCAACACTACCAAGCACCATATAACTCCATTTTTTTAGTTAGATAGTTAGTTAGTTATTTAGTTTGTTTAATTTTTGTTTAATTTTTGGTTTTCATTATAAGTGTTGGATTATTAATATTGTTCGCTGTTTACTACTGTTGATTACTAATAGGATGTTAGTTTAACATCATTTTTGTCAATTGTCATTGTTGGAGTCCCTTGTTGAGGTTAATTTGGTTACTTGGTTTTGAATTTTCATGTTTGACATTTTTGAATACTGGTGCGCAGAAATTGTGATCGTTCATTCCTTGGTAACGGCGCTGAAAACTTTATACGCACGTTCATAATCTTAGTTCTTTGTCACAACTTCACACAACTAACCAGCAAGTGCACTGGGTCGTCCAAGTAATAAACCTTACGTGAGTAAGGGTCGATCCCACGGAGATTGTCGGTTTGAAGCAAGCTATGGTCACCTTGTAAATCTCAGTCAGGCGGATTCAAATGGTTATGGTGAATTGATAATTAAAATATAATTAAAATATAAAATAGGATAGAGATACTTATGTAATTCATTGGTAAGAATTTCAGATAAGCGTATAGAGATGCTTTCGTTCCTCCTGAACTTCTACTTTCCTGCCGTCTTCATGCACTCATTCCTACTCCTTTCCATGGCAAGCTGTATGTAGGGCATCACCATTGTCAATGGCTACTTCCCGTCTTCTCAGTGAAAATGGTCCAAGATGCGCTGTCACCGCACGGCTAATCATCTGTCGGTTCTCGATCATACTGGAATAGGATTCAGTAATCCTTTTGCGTCTGTCACTACGCCCAGCACTCGTGAGTTTGAAGCTCGTCACAGCCATCCCTTCCCAGATCCTACTCGGAATACCACATACAAGGTTTAGACTTTTCGGATCTCAAAAATGGCCGCCAATAATTCTAGCCTATACCACGAAGACTCTAATCTCACGATCAGGAGGCTAAGAAATACACATTCAAGCTTGTTTACATGTAGAACGGAAGTGTTTGTCAGGCACGTGGTGCACGAAAATTACTTCACACTATGTAATTCCGCACAACTAACCAGCAAGTGCACTGGGTCGTCCAAGTAATACCTTACGTGAGTAAGGGTCGATCCCACGGAGATTGTTGGTTTGAAGCAAGCTATGGTTATCTTGCAACTCTTAGTCAGGATATTAATTTGTGGTTATCAATTGACTTGCAAATGAACAAGAGAGCATGAATTAAAGGTTACTTGTTATGCAGTAAATGAGAATATGTTGGAGTTTTGGAGATGCCTTCTCCCTATCTTCTTCTTCACGCACGCATGCAAAAGTGCAAAGTTCCTTCAATGGCAAGCTCTATGTAAGGTGTCACCGTTGTCAATGGCTACTTCCCATCTCCTCAGTAAAAATGGTCTAAATGCTCTGTCACAGCAAGGCTAATCATCTAGAGGTTCTCGATCATACTGGAATAGGATTTACTATCCTTTTGCGTCTGTCACTACGCCCAGCACTTGCGAGTTTGAAGCTCGTCACAGTCATCCAATCCCAGAATCCTACTCGGAATACCACAGACAAGGTTTAGACTTTTCGGATTCTCAAGGATGCTGCCAATGAATTCTAGCTTATACCACGGAGATTCCGATTACGGAATCTAAGAGATACTCATTCAATTTAATGTAGAACGGAAGTGGTTGTCAGGCACACGTTCATAGGTTGAGAATGGTGATGAGAGTCACAGATCATCACATTCATCATAATGAGGCACGAATGAACATCTTAGATAGGAACAAGCATGATTGAATAGAAAACAGAAATACTTGCATTAATTCATCGAGACACAGCAGAGCTCCTCACCCCCAACAATGGAGTTTAGAGACTCATGTCGTCAAAGAGTACAAAGTTCAGATCTAAAATGTCATGAGATACAAAATAAATCTCTAAAAGTTGTTTAAATACTAAACTAGTAACATAGGTTTACAGAAAATGAGTAAACTATGATAGATAGTGTAGAAATCCACTTCTGCGGCCCACTTGGTATGTGCTGGGGCTGAGACTAAAGCTTCTCACGTGCCTGGGCTGTTTTAGGCGTTCAACGCCAGTTTACGTCATCCATCCTTGAGCAAAGTATGGACTATTATATATTGCTGGAAAGCCCTGGATGTCTACTTTCCAATGCAATTGGAAGCGCGCCAATTGGACTCTTGTAGCTCCAGAAAATCTATTCTGAGTGCAGAGAGGTCAGAATCCAACAGCATCAGCAGTCCTTTTTCCGCCTGAATCAGATTTTTGCTCAGCTCCCTCAATTTCAGCTAGAAAAGACCTGAAATTATAGAAAAGCACACAAGCTCATAGTAAAGTCCAGAAATATGAATTTTTCCTAGAAACTAATGAAAATATACTAAAAACCTAACTAAAACATCCTAAAAACTACATGAAATTAACTCCAAAAAGCGTATAAAATATCCGCTCATCACAACACCAAACTTAAACTGTTGCTTGTCCCCAAGCAACTAGACAAATAAAATAGAATACAAATAAGTCACGAAGCAATAATATCTCAGAGTTTTTGAGTGAAGCTCAGATTCTAATTAGATGAGCGAGACTAGTAGCTTTTTGCTTCCGAACAGTTTTGGCATCTCACTTTATCCATTGAAGCTCAGAATGATTGGCATCTATAGGAAATTAGAATTCAGATAGTGTTATTGATTCTCCTAGTTCAGTATGTTGATTCTTGAACACAGCTACTTTTATGAGCCTTGGCCGTGGCCCTAAGCACTTTGTTTTCCAGTATTACCACCGGATACATAAATGCCACAGACACATAATTGGGTGAACCTTTTCAGATTGTGACTCAACTTTGCTAAAGTCCCCAATTAGAGGCGTCCAGGGTTCTTAAGCACACTCTTCTTTTTGCTTTGGACCTTGACTTTAACTGCTCAGTCTCAAGTTTTCACTTGACACCTTCACGCCACAAGCACATGGTTAGGGACAGCTTGGTTTAGCCGCTTAGACCAGGATTTGATTCCCTTAGGCCCTCCTATCCATTGATGCTCAAAGCCTTGGATCCTTTTTATTACCCTTGAGTTTTGGTTTTAAGGGTTATTTACTTTTTCTGCTTGCTTTTTTTTTTTTTGCAAGCTTTGTATTCACTGCTTTTTCTTGCTTCAAGAATCATTTTTATGATTTTTCAGATTATCAATAACATGTCTCATGTTCATTATTCTTTCAAGAGCCAACATATTTAACATTCAAGAACATCAAATTCCAAAGACATATGCTCTATTCAGGCATTCATTCAGAAGGCAGAAAGCATTGCCACCACATGTAATTAATTAGAATTTCTTGTATTAAAAACTCGAAAAATATTGCCTCCTTATCCTAAAGAAAATCTTCTATTTTATTCATGTTTAATGATGATGAGAAAAATAAATTATAGCTTAATTGGAGATAAAATAACTACTAATTATTACTATAACTACTAAGGTAAAACTCAAATAAGAACAATCATCACAGAGTTAAGGTTAAGATTAGAGCTCAACAACCTTGAGTTTGGGATGTGGATGTTCCTCTAGTCTGTGGAATGCTTGGTCTTTCAAGAGATAACTTCTGACGCTTCAGTTCCTTTAAGTCACGCCCTTGCTCTTCTTGTTCCCTGAGCAGTTTGCAGAGTATACTGTTTTGATTTTGCTGTTCTTCCTTTATTTGGTCCATAGATTCTTGCATCTTGATAACAGATGCTTCAAGCTGTTCCCAATATTCAAATTGAGGGACTTCTGGGAGGAATTCTTGCGCCCTCTTCTTGATGGGGTCATCCTGCATTTGTTGTTTTTCCATTGTGGTTTTAGTGATTGGTTGCTCCACTGAGATGTACTCCGTTATTCCCATCCTTACTCCAGCATCTTTGTAGAGCATAGAGATTAGGCTTGGATAAGCCAACCTGGCGTCTTTGGAGTTCTTGTTTGCAAGTATGTAAAATTCAGATGGAATCAGTTGATAAACTTCCACTTCTTTTCCCAACATAATGCAATGGATCATCACTGCTCTTTTGACGGTGACTTCAGAACGGTTTCTAGTGGGCAATATAGAACGCCCAATGAAGTCCAACCATCCTCTGGCGACTGGTTTGAGATCTTCTCTCTTGAGTTGATTTGGGACACCCTTGCTGCTGGTGGTCCACCTGGCTCCAGGGATGCATATATCCTCTAGAATCTTATCCAGGCCCTTGTTTGTTCTCATCATTCTCCTATTGAAGGAGTCTGGGTCATCTTTCAGCTGAGGTAGCTTAAAGATCTCCCTGATTTTGTCAGGGTGGATGTGAACAATCTTTTCTCTGACCATGGTCCGATAGTCATAGAGGGCAATTCCAGATATTCTCTGCCTGTCTGTTTGCCACAGATTAGCGTAGAACTCCTGAACCATATTCCTTCCCACTTTTGTTTCAGGATTAGCTAGGACTTCCCAGTTCCTGTTTCGAATCTGCTCTTGGATCTCCGGATATTCATCTTCCTTCAGATTGAACTTGACTTCCGGGATCACTGATCTTAGACCCATTATTTTGTAGTAATGGTCTGAATGTTCTTTGGTTAAGAACCTCCCTTGATTCCAAAGTGGTTTTGGAATATTCTCTTTCTTGCCACTTGGAGTGGGTTATTTTCCTTTAGGAGCCATGATCTTAGTGGGTATGGTTTAGTGATCACGGATAAACACACCAAACTTAGAGGTTTGCTTGTCCTTAAGCAAAAGAAGAGGAAGGAGATGGGTAGAAGGAGAGATTGTGTCGAATGGTGGATGAGAGGAGGGAGGCCGAATGTGGTTTTAAAAGGGAGGGGGGGTGGGATTTTCGAAAATATTAAAAGGATAAGATAGAAGATATGATTTAAAAAAGTATGATATGAAAAGATGTGATTTAAAATTGAAAATATATGAAAGATATTTGAAAAAGATAAATTTGGATTTTGAAAAAGATAATGTGGAGATTTGAAAAAGATATTGATGAGTTGAAAAGATTTATTTAAAAAAAAAGAGTTGGATTGGATTGAAAAAGAATTTGTGTTTATGGATTAAGATACATTTGATATTTTTAAAGTAGGGTTTTTAGAAATTAGGGTTCTTAGAAATCAGGGTTTGTAACATGTTTATGCAAGAAATCATGAATTGAAACATGAAAATTAAAATTAAAATGAAAAATATGAAGAAAAAAAACGAATTTACCTCCTCCCCACCATCCTGGCGTTAAACGCCCAAATGCTGCATGTTTTGGGCGTTTAACGCCCAATTGCTGCTTCTCCTGGGCGTTCAATGCCCAGCTGTTGCTTCTTTCTGGCGTTGAACGCCAGGAACTCCTTTGTCACTGGGCGTTTTTCTGAATGCCTAGGACGCTGTAAATCTGGCGTTAAACGCCCAGAAGGAGCTTCTTTCTGGAGTTTAACGCCCAGATAGCTATCCTTACTGGCGTTCAACGCCCAGTGGATGCTTCTTTTGGGCGTTGAACGCCCAATTGTGCCTCTTACTGGCATTTTCTTGCCAGTGAGCTTTTTCTCTCTGTTTTGCGTGCTGAATCCTTCTGTAACCCTGTGAACTTATGCAATGGACTCTTTACCTTATTAACAATGAACTTTATATAAACAAATAAAATCAAGAATAGGGCAAAATGCCAGAGAAAGTGATGCCAATGGCTGGGTTGCCTCCCAGCAAGCGCTTCTTTATTGTCTTTAGCTGGACCTTGCTGAGCTTTTTAATCTAGCCTCAGCCTTGAGCACTCTTGCTCAACATTACCTTCAAGATAGTGCTTGATTCTCTGTCCATTAACAATGAACTTCCTATCAGAGTCAATGTCTTGAAGCTCCACATAACCGTATAGTGATACACTTGTAATCACATATGGTCCCCTCCACCGGGATTTCAGTTTCCCGGGGAATAGCCTGAGCCTAGAGTTAAACAATAGAACCTTTTATCCTGGTTCAAAGATTCTAGATGACAGCTTTCTATCATGCCATCTTTTTTATTTCTCTTTATAAAGCTTGGCATTTTCGAAAGCAGTGAATTTGAATTCCTCTAGCTCATTCAGCTGGAGCAATCTTTTTTCTCCAGCTAACTTGACATCAAAGTTTAGGAATCTGGTTGCCCAGTAGGCCTTATGTTCCAGTTCCACGGGCAGGTGACAAGCCTTACCATACACAAGTTGATACGGAGAGGTCCCTATAGGAGTCTTGAATGCCGTTCTGTAAGCCCACAGAGCATCATCCAAGCTTCGTGCCCAATTCTTTCTACGGGTACTTACAGTCCGATCCAGGATTCTTTTTAGTTCTCTGTTAGAAACTTCAGCTTACCCATTTGTCTGTGGATGATATGGAGTCGCCACTTTGTGGCGAATCCCATACCGGACCATGGCAGAGTAAAGCTGTTTGTTGCAGAAGTGAGTGCCCCCATCACTGATTAGTACCCTAGGAACACCAAACCTGCTGAAGATATGTTTCTGGAGAAACTTCAGCACTGTTTTAGTATCGTTAGTGGGTATGGCAATGGCTTCTACCCATTTAGATACATAGTCAACTGCCACCAGAATATAAGTGTTTGAGTATGATGGTGGGAAAGGCCCCATGAAATTAATACCCCATACATCAAACAGCTCAATCTCCAAGATTCCTTGTTGAGGCATGGCGTAACTGTGAGGCAAATTACCAGCTCTCTGGCAACTGTCACAGTTACGTACAAACTCTCAGGAATCTCTGTAGAGTGTAGGCCAGTAGAAACCACATTGGAGGACCTTGGTGGCTGTTCGCTCACCTCCAAAATGACCTCCATATTGTGACCCATGGCAATGCCATAAGATGCTCTGTGCTTCTTCTCTAGGTACACACCTACGGATTATTCCATCTGCACATCTCTTAAAGAGATAGGGTTCATCCCACAAGTAGTACTTTGCATCAGAAATTAATTTTTTCTTTTGTTGCCTGCTGTACGCCTTGGGTATGAACCTTGCAGCTTTATAGTTTGCAATGTCTGCAAACCATGGTGTTTCCTGAATGGCGAACAAATGCTCATCCAGAAAGGTTTCAGAGATCTCAATAGAGGGGGAGGGCGCCCCTTCTACTGGCTCTATTCGGGACAAATGATCAGCCACTTGGTTTTCTGTCCCTTTTCTGTCTCTTATTTTTATATCAAACTCTTGCAGAAGCAATACCCATCTTATAAGCCTGGGTTTGGAATCCTGCTTTGTAAGTAGATATTTAAGAGCAGCATGATCAGTGTACACAATCACTTTTGATCCTACTAAGTATGATCTAAACTTGTCAATGGCATAGACCACTGCAAGCAATTCCTTTTCTATGGTTGTGTAATTTTTTTGGGCGTCATTTAAAACACGGCTAGCATAATAAATGACATACCGAAGTTTATCATGCCTCTGCCCCAGTACTACACCAATGGCGTGATCACTGGCATCACACATTAATTCGAATGGTAATGTCCAGTCTTGTGCAGAGATAACTGGTGCTGTGACCAGCTTAGCTTTTAGAGTTTCAAACGCCTGCAGGCACTCTGTGTCAAACAAAAATGGCATGTCAGCAGCTAGCAGGTTGCTTAGAGGTTTTGCAATTTTTGAAAAATCCTTTATACTGCGTGCCCCAGAAAGCTTCTGATTGCCTTAACATTGGTAGGTGGTGGTAATTTTTCAATTACCTCTATTTTAGCTTGATCCACCTCTATTCCCTTGTTTGAAATTTTATGCCCAAGGACAATCCCTTCAGTCACCATAAAGTGACATTTTTCCCAGTTTAAAACCAGGTTGGTCTCTTGGCATCTTTTCAAAACCAGTGTCAGGTGATCAAGACAGGAGCTGAATGAGTCTCCATATACTGAGAAGTCATCCATGAAGACTTCCAGAAATTTTTTCACCATATCAGAGAAAATAGAGAGCATGCATCTCTGAAAGGTTGCAGGCGCATTACACAGCCCAAAAGGCATCCTTCTGTAAGCAAATACTCCAGATGGACATGTGAATGCTGTTTTCTCTTGATCCTGGCGATCTACTGCAATTTGGTTGTAGCCTGAATAGCCATCCAAAAAGCAGTAATAATTATGACCTGCTAGTCTTTCTAGCATCTGGTCTATGAATGGTAAAGGAAAATGATCCTCTCTGGTGGCTGTATTGAGCCTTCTGTAATCAATACACATGCGCCACCCTGTAACTGTTCTTGTAGGAACCAGTTCATTTTTTTCATTATGAACCACTGTCATGCCTCCCTTTTTAGGGACAACTTGAACAGGACTCACCCAGGGGCTATCAGAAATAGGATAAATAATCCCAGCCTCCAGTAATTTAGTGACCTCTTTCTGCACCACTTCCTTCATGGCTGGATTTAGCCGCCTCTGTGGTTGAACCACTAGCTTAGCATCATCCTCCAATAGGATTTTGTGCATACATCTAGCTGGGCTTATGCCCTTAAGGTCACTTATGGACCACCCAAGAGCTGTCTTGTGTGTCCTTAGCACTTGAATTAGTGCTTCCTCTTCCTGTGGATTTAAAGCAGAGCTTATGAACACTGGAAAGGTATCACCTTCTCCCAGAAATGCATATTTCAGGGATGGTGGTAATGGTTTGAGCTCGGGTTTGGAAGGTTTTTCCTCTCCCTGAGGAAATTTCAGAGGCTCTTTCAATTCCTCTGAATCCTCTAGATCATGCGGAACATCTTTAAAAATGTTTTCCAGCTCTGATTCGAGACTCTCAGCCACGTTGATCTCCTCCACCAGAGAGTCAATAAGATCAACTTTCATGCAGTCTTTTGGTGTATCTGGATGCTGCATGGCATTGACAGCATTCAACTTAAACTCATCCTCATTGACTCTCAGGGTTATTTCCCCCTGTTGGACGTCAATGAGAGTTCGTCCAGTTGCTAGGAAAGGTCTTCCTAGAATGAGAGTAGCACTCTTGTGCTCCTCCATTTCCAGCACTACAAAGTCAGTGGGAAAGGCAAATGGCCCAACCCTAACAATCATGTCCTCAATCACGCCTGATGGTTATTTAACGGAGCCATCAGCAAGTTGGAGACATATCCGGGTCGGTTTAACTTCTTATGTTAAACCAAGCTTTCTGATGGTGGATGCAGGTATTAGGTTGATGCTTGCCCTAAGATCGCATAGAGCTGTCCTAGTGCAATTACCCTCTAATGTGCATGGTATCAGAAAGCTTCCGGGATCTTTAAGCTTTTCTGAGAAGTTTTTCAGAATGACTGCACTGCATTCTTCAGTGAGGAGAACTCTTTCAGTTTCTCTCCAATCCTTCTTATGACTCAAGATCTCTTTCATGAACTTGGCATAAGATGGTATTTGCTCAAGTGCCTCTGCGAAAGGAATCTTTATTTCAAGAGTCCTGAGATAATCTGCAAAGCGAGCAAATTGCTTATCCTGCTCCTCTTGGCGGAGTTTTTGAGGATAAGGTATCTTGGCTTTATATTCCTCAACCTTAGTTGCTGCAGGTTTATTTCCTACAGAGGTAGTTGGAGAAGCCTTTTTAGCGGGGTTGTTATCAACACTTGTGTATGTCTGATCCCTCACTGGCATTTGAATGCCAGGGTTAGAAGCTGGAGTGGCGTTGGATTCCAACTCCTCATCTGTTCCTGGCGTCTGAACGCCAGAACTGTGCTTCCCTTGGGCATTCAACGCCAGTTCCTTGCTTGTTTCTGGCGTTGAACGCCAGTCCTGAGCATGGTTTGGGCGTTCAGCGCCAGCCTTCCACCCAATTTCTGGCATTTCAGCGCCAAAATTATTTTTCCTGGGGCTTTTACTGTTCTCAGATGGAATTTGGGTAGTTTGCTCATTTCTTGGCTTCTTGCTGCCTTGAGGTGGGGTATTTAATGTTTTCCTACTTCTTAATTGAACTGCTTGGCATTCTTCTGTTATTTATTTTGATAGCTACTGCTTTGTTTGCTTTAGTTGTTCTTCCATATTTATATTAGCCATCCTTGTCTCTTGTAGTCTCTCCTTGAATTCGGCTAACTGTTTTGTTAGAAAATCCAATTGCTGATTGAATTCAGTAGCTTGTTCGGCAGGACTGAGTTCAGTAGTCACTGTTTTAGTCTCTTCTTTCATGGAAGGTTCGCTGCTTAAGTACAGATGATGATTTCTGGCAACTGTATCAATGAGCTCTTGAGCTTCTTCAATTGTCTTCCTCATGTGGATGGATCCACCAGCTGAGTAGTCTAGAGATATTTGAGCTCTTTCTGTAAGCCCATAATAGAAGATGTCTAGCTGAACCCACTTTGAAAACATTTCAGAGGTGCATTTTCTTAGCATCTCTCTGTATCTCACCCAGGCATCATAAAGAAATTCATGATCTCCTTATTTGAAGCCTTGGATGTCCAGCCTTAGCTGTGTCATCCGTTTTGGAGGAAAGTATTGATTCAGGAATTTTTCTGTCAGCTGTTTCCATGTCTTTATGCTAGCCTTAGGTTGGTTATTTAACCACCTCTTAGCTTGGTCTTTTACAGCAAATGGAAACAGTAATAGTCTGTAGACATCCTGATCTACTTCCTTATCATGGACTGTGTCAGCAATTTGTAAAAACTGTGCCAGAAACTCTGTAGGTTCTTCCTGTGGAAGACCGAAATACTGGCAACTTTGCTGCACCATGATAATGAGCTGAGGATTCAACTCAAAGCTACTGACTCCAATGGAGGGTATACTGATACTACTCCCATATGAAGCAGTAGTGGGGTTAGCATATGACCCCAGAGTCCTTCTGGATTGTTCATTTCCACTTAGATCCATGATGGAGAAAGGGAGATGATGTAAAATAGAGAAAAAATATATTTTCATTTATTTATTTATTTATTTCAAAAATAAAATAAATTAAAATAAAATAAATAAAAATGGGTGAAGAATTTCGAAAATTGAAGAGAGAGAAAAAAATGGTTAGGAGATTTTGAAAAAGATATGATTGAAAGGATTTGATTGGAAAAGATATGATTTGAAAAAGATATGATTTTTAAATTTGATGACTAATTTAATACTAATTTTTCGAAAATTATGAGTGGAATGAAGAAAAGATATTTTTTTTTATTTTTGAAATTTTTGATGAAAGAGAAGAACACACAAAAGACACACAACTTAAAATTTTTAGATCTAGTACTCCTTATTTTCGAAAATTTTGGAGGGAAAACACCAAGGAGCACCAAACTTAAAAATTTTAAGATCAAAACACAAGGAAGACTCAAGAACACTTTGACGAATCACAAGAACAACAAGAACATGAAGAAAGAACACCCAACTTAAAATTTTTAGAAAACCAAAATAAAATTTTCGAAAATTATAGAAAGATTACAAGAAAACACCAAACTTAAAGTTTGGCACAAGATTTAATCAGAGAAAAATTATTTTTGAAAAGAAAGATTTTAAAAAGAAGATACCCAACTACCAAGAACATAGACCAACGCTCTAGCCAACTGAGTTATGAATATAACAATTGTTTTGAAGGAGTAAATTTTTTATAACTAAGAACAAAAAATTTTTTTGAAAACTAATGTTTTGAAAAGGCACAAGAAAAACAAGAAAAGAAACAGAACAAGAAAAATTAAAGATCAAACAAGAAAAATAATATTTTTGAAAAATTTTTGAAAAGAAAATAAAAGACACTGACCCAAAAGACAAAATTTTCCTAATCTAAGCAACAAGATTCACCGTCAGTTCTTCAAACTCAAACAATCCCCGGCAACGGCGCCAAAAACTTGGTGCACGAAAATTACTTCACACTATGTAATTCCGCACAACTAACCAGCAAGTGCACTGGGTCATCCAAGTAATACCTTACGTGAGTAAGGGTCGATCCCACGGAGATTGTTGGTTTGAAGCAAGCTATGGTTATCTTGCAACTCTTAGTCAGGATATTAATTTGTGGTTATCAATTGACTTGCAAATGAACAAGAGAGCATGAATTAAAGGTTACTTGTTATGCAGTAAATGAGAATATGTTGGAGTTTTGGAGATGCTTTGTCTTTTGAATCTCTGCCTTCTCCCTATCTTCTTCTTCACGCACGCATGCAAAAGTGCAAAGTTCCTTCCATGGTAAGCTCTATGTACGGTGCCACCGTTGTCAATGGCTACTTCCCATCTCCTAAGTGAAAATGGTCCAAATGCTCTGTCACAGCAAGGCTAATCATCTAGAGGTTCTCGATCATACTTGAATAGGATTTACTATCCTTTTGCGTCTGTCACTACGCCCAGCACTCGCGAGTTTGAAGCTCGTCACAGTCATCCAATCTTAGAATCCTACTCGGAATACCACAGACAAGGTTTAGACTTTCCGGATTCTCAAGGATGCTGCCAATGAATTCTAGCGTATACCACGGAGATTCCGATTACAGAATCTAAGAGATACTCATTCAATCTAATGTAGAACGGAAGTGGTTGTCAGGCACACGTTCATAGGTTGAGAATGGTGATGAGAGTCACAGATCATCACATTCATCATAATGAGGCACGAATAAACATCTTAGATAGGAACAAGCGTGATTGAATAGAAAACAGAAATACTTGCATTAATTCATCGAGACACAGCAGAGCTCCTCACCCCGAACAATGGAGTTTAGAGACTCATGTCGTCAAAGAGTACAAAGTTCAGATCTAAAATGTCATGAGATACAAAATAAATCTCTAAAAGTTGTTTAAATACTTAACTAGTAACCTAGGTTTACAGAAAATGATTAAACTATGATAGATAGTGCCGAAATCCACTTTGGGGCCCACTTGGTGTGTGCTGGGGCTGAAACTAAAGCTTCTCACGTGCCTGGGCTATTTTAGGCGGTCAACGCCAGGTTTTAACCTGTTGCTGGCGTTGAACTCCAACTTGTAACCTGTTTCTGGCGCTGGACGCCAGACTACAACATGGAACTGGCGTTGAACGCCAGTTTACGTCATCTATCCTTGAGCAAAGTATGGACTATTATATATTGTTGGAAAGCCCTGGATGTCTACCTTCCAACACAATTAGAAGCGCGCCAATTGGACTCATGTAGCTCCAGAAAATCCATTCCGAGTGCAGAGAGGTCAGAATCCAACAGCATCAACAGTCCTTTTTCCGCTTGAATCAGATTTTTGCTCAGCTCCCTCAATTTCAGCCAGAAAATACCTGAAATTACAGAAAAGAACACAAGCTCATAAATATAAATTTTTCCTAGAAACTAATGAAAATATACTAAAAAATTAACTAAAACATCCTAAAAACTACATGAAATTAACTCTAAAAAGCGTATAAAATATCCGCTCATCAGCACGCGTTCATAAGTGAGAATGATGATGAGTGTCACATAATCATCACATTCATCATGTTCTTGTGTGTGAATGAATATCTTAGAGAAGAAATAGGCATGAGTTGAATAGAAAAACAATAGTACTTTGCATTAATTCATGAGGAACAGTAGAGCTCCACACCTTAATCTATGGTGTGTAGAAACTCTACCGTTGAAAATACATAAGTGATGAAGGTCCGGGCATAGCCAGATGGCCAGCCCCCCTAAAGGTCTAAGATAGCATAAAACTAATCAAAGATCATCTCCAGATGTCTAGTACAATAGTAAAAGGTCCTATTTATACTAAACTAGTTACTAGTGTTTACAGAAATGAGTAAATGATGCAGAAATCCACTTCCGGGCCCACTTGGTGTGTGCTTAGGCTGAGCATTGAAGCTTTCACATGTAGAGGTCTTCCTTAGAGTTAAACGCCATTTTGTAACTTGTTTCTAGCGTTTAACTTTGCTTTGCAACCTGTTTCTGGCGTTTAACCCTAGAATAGGGTAGAGAGCTGGTGTTTAACGCCAGTTTGTGTCATCTAAAATCGGGGCAAAGTATGGACTATTATATATTGCTAGAAAGCCCTAGATGTCTACTTTCCAACGCAATTGAGAGCGTGCCATTTGGACTTCTATAGCTCCAGAAAATCCACTTTGAGTGCAGGGAGGTCATAATCCAACAGCATCTGCGGTCCTTCTTCAACCTCTGAATTTGATTTTTGCTCAAGTCCCTCAATTTCAGCCAGAAGTTACCTGAAATCATAGAAAAACACACAAGCTCATAGTAAAGTCCAGAAATGTGAATTTTATTTAAAAACTAATAAAAATATACTAAAAACTAACTAAATCATACTAAAAACTATGTAAAAACAACGCCAAAAAGCGTATAAATTATCCGCTCATCAAATACCAAGTGTTTCGAGGGTTACCTGAAACTAGAGGTCGATCTTTGGATGAGACCTTCTGTACTGGTCGGAGATGATGTGTTCGGCTGGCTGGTGGCGGCTGGAGTTGTTGTGTCTGACTTGTTGGACTGGCTGCACTTCTGATCCTTGGTCACCGGAGGGTGGGGGATACCTGCAAGAGACTCCGTTGCTTAAGTTAGCACAGGTATTAAGCAGGTTTATTGTAGAATCAGAGTATGAGTTATACCTGGGTGCTCCAGTGTATTTATCGTAGTGTGGGCT
The DNA here is from genome assembly GCF_003086295.3 of Arachis hypogaea. NCBI lineage: Eukaryota > Viridiplantae > Streptophyta > Magnoliopsida > Fabales > Fabaceae > Arachis > Arachis hypogaea. The sequence continues at coordinate 41,048,993 of NC_092049.1, read as the reverse complement.
GACCTTTCTGATAAGATAAGTTAGTTATCTTATCTTATCTTATCTTATTTTGAATGAAGTCAGCTTATCTTTAAGGGAACCGCCTTTATCTCTATGGACTTGGGTTGCCTTTGGATTTAGGTCGTGTTCCTCTATTTGGGCCCTTTATTGGGCTCTCCTGTCGATTTGGCCGACCTCTTTGAGAAGAGGTCGGGTAGCCTGACCTGAAGAGGTCGGTCACTTTGTCACCAATCATCCCAGGTCGGATAACTCGACCCAGGGTATGAATAGTGCCCCTGCTTGAGCTCGGCCTTCTTTTTTGAGGTCGAGTCCTTGACTTCGGTCCTTCTCTAGTGAAGCTGAACTCAAGCACTTTGTCGATTCCTTTGTAGCAGCTTTTGAATGTAGAACGTTTTCCTCTAAAAGCACGCGCTTTTATATCAGCGCTTTGGGAACGTGCGAGGGTTTAATACCTTCATTAATTGGTATTAATTGTCCCGTTTTTTGTTATGGCCTTTTATTCTGAATTTGCAATCAGAAAATGGTTTCCCTTCTTCGCTCCTCTTTGTAACTTCTTTCGTTCTCTCGCTCTCTGTCCTTTGCCTACATTTTGCTTTTCTTGTGTTGCGGCGTCGTTCGGTGATTTTCTGGGCAGTTTCCATTTTTACGTCTTCATTTTCCCTCGAAGCTTCTTTCTTCTCCAGGTTAGTTCCATTCGCATTTTCTCTTTCTTTCGTTGCTTTGGCTTTATGATGAAGTTTTGATTTTGCTTTAGAGAAAGGTTGGATCTTTCTGTTTTTATCGCGCCTAATTGTTGTTGAAATGTGTATTCTGGGAGTTTCTTCATCTTCTACATGACCTTTTTTGCCTTTCCTGTTGCTTGATATTTTTAGGGCTTTGCATGTTCTGTTGTCTCTGTCTGATACCGATACTCAGAAAATCTGCATCTTTCCTTGCTTTATTTGAAGATTGCTTTTTGTCTGATTCTGAAAAAAGGTTGCGCCTTTGATGGTTTCTACTTGACGTGCTTGATGTTTGGGAATGCTTTTTATTGGTAGACTATGATGCCGTGATTTTGATGACTTTTTGTGTTTTGTTTTACTTTGATGAAAAAATGCTTGCTGTTTGAAGTCTTCTTTTCTTGTTCGAGAGATGCTGGGGTGCAAGCTGTAGATTTTTCCAGAAAACCCTGCTTTGTTACTGCCTCCAAAGGATGCCCCAGGACTTTGGTTTGAGTCTTGGGGTTTTCCTTTTCTGTTTGCTCGCCTGTGTCGTATTGATCGAGTTGTTTTATCCCTTGTCCGAGATGTTTTTAGTAATCCCCTCTTCTTTTCTTATTGTAGGATTAGTTGGCCTCATATCTTCTCGCCATAACATTGTAGAGATGTCTTCTAGAGTTCCCGAGGGGATGCCAAATTGGTTGGACTCCCTTGTTTTGATGTGTGTTTCTGTTGTGGATGCTGAATTTTGCATAGAGCTGAGGAAGCGTCATAGGATTTGTTGTAACAGTGCCTGGGAGAGGTATTATGAGCTTGTTGCTCTTGATTCTGATGAGAGGGTTTGTTTTCCGACCTCCATCGAGGGGGAGCGTCCCTTCTTCTATGCCTATGAATATTTCTTCAGTCAACTGGACGTTACTTTTCCTTTTACTGCTTTTGAGACCGACTTGTTGTGGTTGTGTAATATTGCCCCATCCCAGCTTCATCCGAATTCCTGGGGTTTTATCAAAATTTTTCAGCTACTTTGCCAAGAGTTAGGTGTAACACCTTCTCAGGCTCTCTTCCTTTATCTGTTTGTTTCCGCCAAGCCTGGTGGCTCTTTGAAAAAGAAAGCTTCCTAGGTTTCGTTCAGGTCTGTCCAGGGCCATAAAGTGTTTGCTATGTATGATGAGTCCTTTAAGGATTTCAAGAATTACTTCTTTAAAGTTCGTACTGTCGAGGGGGCCCGCCCCTTTTTTCTTGATGAAAATGATGAGCCTTCTTTCCCTCTAGAGTGGCAGAAGGATGTGAGAGTGTCTCGCTATTCCTGGGATATGCTTGGCGATGTTGAGCGTGCCTTTGTTGTTTTTCTTGAGGATTTATGGGGAGCACCACCCCATCTTGATACAAAAATGTTTTTGGATGACCCATCCCTGGTTCGGGCTGTTTTGGGTATTTGCCTGACTTGTTTCTATGCTTGTTTCTTAGTTTTGGCTTCCTCATCTGGTGATTGTAACCCTTTACTGTGGCTGATTTTGTGTTTGCAGAGATGTCAAAAACAATGAATCCATGAAGGCTTTCAAAAGGGCAAAGAAGGCGACTGCTGCTCAGAACATCTCGACCAAGGCGGTCGGGGAGGGATCTTCCCAAGTGCAACTGAAGCCACTTGTACCGAGTTCTCCTGGACTGAGGAAGGTGATCCCTACTCCTCGGGTTTGTTTGGCTGACCCTCCACCAACTTCTACCTCTAGTTCTGGTGCTCCTCCCAACAAGAAACAAAAAATAGCTGAGCCTTTCAACCTTGATGCTCATGACTTTAATGCAATTAAATTTGTGGATCAACAAATCGGTCCCTACGGTGCCCTTCCTATGGACGATGTGTCGCTCCTTTGCCATCTGGACTTTATAACTCGAAGTAGTGTTAGAATGGCGTATATGGGGGCTGCCCTATACCGGACTGCTCAAAATCTTCCTCTCCACGCCACCAAAGCCTTTATAGAGGAGGCTAAATAGGAGTTTGATCGGATGAAGGGCCTGAAGGAGGAGCTTGAAGTAAAGGTAGCCAAGTTGGAGAAGGATCTGGAGAACGAGAAGGCAAGTTCACTTTCTCTGGCAGCTCTTGTAAGGCTGGCCAAGGACACGACACTGAAGCATAAAGACAGCTATATTACATCCTATCGGGAGGGAATGCGTCTAATGGCGGAGTTAGAAAACGCCCGAGCTGATTACTCCGAGCTCCAGGGTCATCTTGTTGGCAGCGTGACTGCTGCTTATGAGAACCTGAAAGAGCAAGTTCGGATTATTGCTCCCGAGGCCGACCTTACTCTCTTCAGCTTGGATAATGTTGTTAGGGATGGTAAGATTGTCCCTGATGACGAGGATGATGATGATGTCGATCCCCTCCCTGTGTCTTCTGCCAAGGTGTCTGCTCCTGCTGTTCCTCCTGCCGAGATCGGCCCTCCCGCTTCTGATCCTGACTGCCAGATCTTAAACCGGGACGATGGTACTGTGGATGCTGTGCCTACTCGGACTCGCCCTCCTTCACCCCGTACTGATGCTATTGAGAAGGCTTCTGATGTTTAACTGAACTTTTTATCTTGATTATGTAGATAGCCCGGCTTGTGGGCTTTTAAACTCTTTATTTTGTAGATTTCATTTTGCTAACTGTTGACACTTGTTTAGTTGCTTATTTAGCAACTTTAGGCTACCAAACAAAAAATAGCTTTCAAGTTCTTGGGGCTGATTTGGGTAGCCCCTTTGAATTTGTTTTCATCACAACTTCGCGCCTTTAGTATCGTGTCGATCTTTATCTCGTCTAGGCACTTTTTCTAGGCTTTTGGTAGTCTTGTGGCTTTGATTCCTTTGAGGCAACAAACAAAAAATCCTGTTTTGTTTGGACCTTTTGTGAGGTCTCGGCCAAGTATTACTTTTTGTAGCCTTTCGCACTTTACGTGGGTCGACTTCGTCATGTCGGGCCCTTCAAAGTTACTTTTGTAATTCTCTTTTTTGGACCTTGTTCAGGTCTCTTTCAGAGATTACGTTAATAACTTTTATGTTTTGGGCCGACTTCGTCATGTCGGATCAAGTTATTTTGTAATTATCTTTCTTGGACTTTGTTCAAATCTCTTTCAGGGATTACTTCTATAACTTTATGTTTTGGGCCGACTTCGTCATGTCGGGCCCTTCTAAGTTACTTTTGTAATTTTCTTTCTTGGACCTTGTTCAGGTCTCTTTCAGGGATTACTTCTATAACTTTATGTTTTGGGCCGACTTCATCATGTCGGGCCCTTCTAAGTTACTTTTGTAATCCTCTTTCTTGGACCTTGTTTAGGTCTCTTTCAGTGATTACTTCTATAACTTTATGTTTTGGGAGACCGACTTTGCTATGTCGATCTCTTCGAAGTTATTTTTGTAGTTCTCTTTCTTGGATCTTTGTCAGATCTCTTTCAGGGACTACGTTTATAACTTGTTTGTAGGAGGTCGACTTCTTTGCGTCGTCCTCTTTCTAAGTTATTTTTGTACTCCTCTTTTTTGGACCTTTGTCAGGTTTCTTTCAAGGACTACTTTTTATAACTTTTCATTTTGGGCTGACTTTGTCATGTCGGGCCCTTCTAAGTTAAAGTAATCCTCTTTAATGGGGTTGGCCAGACCTCTTTCCAGGGTTTACTTATAACTTGGGTTGACTTGGTCCGACTTCTTAACGTCGGCCCGTCTTTAAGTTATTATTTAGCAATCCATAAGACCTCGTCAGGTTCTTTTTCCGGATCACTTTCGATAATTTCTTACATTATTCTGTGTTCATCTTTGCCGATTTGTAGAAGGTGGTTGCTATCTTTAGATCGTCTTTTAGGTGAATCGCGTTTTCACCTTTATCGGACGATTGTCTTTATCGTGATCGCGCAGTGAAATTGTTTTTCACTTTATGTCGATCTGTTGCTTTATAATCGGACGATAAATGCTTCAGATTAATGCGTCTTGAAGACTTGTAGAATATCTAAAATATATTTTATTCAAAGAAAAGTGCAAATATATACATGTGGGAATTCGTCTTTTTAAGTCAGATAGTGTCTGAGTCTCAACTTGGTGCCTCATTAAAAAACCTTTTCAGGAAAAAGAGTGCATCCAGTAGTGAGATCTTTACTTTTTCTAGCTGTAGTACCTTCTTAGGTTGCAGGCGTGCCATGATCTGGGAAGCTCTCGTCCATCGAGTTTGGACAGTCTGTAGTAGCCCTTCCTAAGTACTTCTACAACTCGGTAAGGTCCTTTCCAGTTTGCTACCAACTTCCCTTCTCCTGGTCGAGTTGTTCCAATATCGTTTCGGATTAGGATGAGATCATTCTCTGCGAAACTTCTCGGCACTACCCTTCGATTATATCTGGAAGCCATTCGACGTTTTAGTGCTTCTTCCCTGATCCGAGCTCTTTCTTGGATTTCAGGTAGTAGGTCGAGCTCTTCCCTCTGAAGTTGGGAATTTGCTCCCTCATTATAATGAACCACTCTAGGCGATCCTTCCTCAATCTCTACTGGGATCATTGCCTCTATTCCGTATGCTAACCGGAAGGGGGATTCCTTTGTGGTGGAGTGTGGCGTCGTTTGATATGCCCATAGGACTTGTGGAAGCTCTTCTGCCCAAGTTCCCTTTGCGTCTTGTAATCTCCATTTTAACCCGGCCAATATGACTTTGTTGGCAGCTTCAGCCTGTCCATTGGCTTGCTGATGTTCCACGGAGGTGTACTGGTGCTTTATGTTTAAGTCGGCTACTAATTTTCTGAAGCCTGCATCTGTGAATTGAGTGCCATTGTCTGTGGTGATGGAGTGTGGAACTCCGAACCTTGTGACAATGTTTCTATATAGGAATTTCCGGCTTCTTTGAGCAGTGGCCTTGGCTAGGGGCTCTGCCTCGATCCACTTTGTGAAATAGTCTACCCCTACTATGAGGAATTTAACTTTGTCCTGATCCCTTTGGGAAGGGTCCGAGCAAATCAAGTCCCCATTTTGCAAACGGCCAAGGCGAAGTTACACTGATGAGCTCTTCTGGCGGGGCGACGTGAAAGTTGGCATATTTCTGACATGGTGGACATGTCTTTACAAATTCTGTAGCTTCTTTCTGTAGAGTTGGCTAATAAAATCCTGCCTGGAGTACTTTTTTGGCGAGAGCTCGTGCTCCGAGATGATTGCCGCAAATGCCGCCGTGTACTTCTTCTAGCACTTCCTTTGTGTTGTTGGTCGGCACACATTTTAGTAATGGTATTGAGATCCCTCTTTTGTACAGGATGTTGTTTATGATAGTGTAGTACTGTGCCTCCCTTTTTAACCTCTTTGCCTCCTTTTCTTCTATGGGGAGTGTTTCTGTTTTAAGGTAGTTAATTATGGGGGTCATCCATCCTTGGTCCTGACTTGTTACGGCTAGGACTTTTTTCTCTTCCAAGATTGACGGGTTCTGTAGCATTTCCTGGATGAGGCTTCTATTGTTGCCCCCTGGTTTGGTGCTGGCTAGTTTCGATAGTGCGTCAGCTCGGGTATTTTGTTCGCGGGGTATGTGGTGGATCTTATATTCCCCGAGTTGTCCGAGCTGTTCCTTGGTTTTATCCAAATACTTTTTCATGGTGGGATCTTTGGCTTGGTAGCTCCTTGTTATCTGTGAGGTGACTACTTGTGAATCGCTGTAAATGTTGAGTTTTTGAGCTCCAACCTCTTTAGCCAGCTTCAAACCAGCTAATAACGCTTCATATTCCGCCTGATTGTTTGAGGCCGGGAACCCGAATTTAAGGGAGAGCTCAACTTGGGTTCCTTGGTTGCTTTCTATTATCACACCTGCGCCGCTTCCAGTTTTATTTGAAAAACCGTCCACATAGAGATTCCATTCTGTGGGGATTTCCGGGGCATCTGTGAATTCTGCGATGAAGTCGGCCAGATACTGTGATTTGATGGCCGTCCGAGCTTCATATTGGAGGTCAAACTCGGATGACTCAACTGTCCATTGTAAAATTATACCTGCTAAATCTGTTTTCTGCAATATTCCTTTTATGGGCTGGTTAGTTCGAACCTTAATGGTGTGAGCCTGGAAGTATGGGCGAAGTCGTCGAGATGTTAGAACGAGAGTATAGGCAAACTTTTCTATTTTCTGGTAGTTTAACTCGGATCCCTGTAGCTCTTTACTAATGAAGTAGACGGGTTGTTGCCCACTTTCGTCTTCTCTGACTAGTGCTGAGGCTATTGGCCGGCTTTCTACTGTGAGATATAATATGAGCGATTCTCCTTTTTGTGGCCGAGATAGGATAGGTGGCCGTCCCAAGAAATCCTTGAAGTCTTGGAAGGCTTGTTCACATTCTGTTGTCCATTCGAACTGCTTTCCCTTCCTTAAAGTAGCATAGAAGGGGAGAGATCTTATCGCTGATCCTGCTAAGAACCTGGATAGGGCGGCCAATCTCCCGTTGAGTTACTGTACTTCTTTGACACAGGTTGGGCTTTTCATGTTGAGTATGGTTTGACATTTATCCGGATTTGCTTCAATTCCTCTTTGTGTGAGCATGAAACCTAAAAATTTGCCCGCTTCTACTGCAAAGGTGCATTTTGCGGGATTGAATCGCATGTCATGCTTCGTTATAGTGTCAAACACTTGAGCCAGGTCGGATAATAATGTCTCTTCACTTTGTGTCTTTATCAACATGTCGTCCACATAGACTTACATGATTTTCCTGATGTGATCTGAGAAGACTTTATTCATTAGCCTTTGATAAGTAGCTCCCGCATTCTTGAGACCGAAAGGCATCACAATGTAGCAGTAGTTCACTTTTGGCGTTAAAAACGAGGTTTTTTCTTGATCTAGTGGATACATGGGGATTTGGTGGTATCCCGAGTATGCGTCCATAAACGAGAGGTATCTATATCCGGAGGAAGCATCGACCAAAGCGTCGATACTTGGGAGTGGGTAAGGATCTTTTGGGCAGGCTTTGTTGAGATCGGTGTAATCGGTGCACATTCGCCACTTCCCATTTGATTTTCTCACCAAGACGACATTGGCTAGCCATAGTGGGTACTTGACCTCTCTTATGAATCCTGCCTCCAGTAATGCTTGTACCTGTTCTTCCACAGCTTGGGATCGCTCTGGCCCAAGTTTTCTTCGTCTTTGCTGTACCGGCCGAGAACCTGGATAGACTGCCAACTTGTGGCACATTAGCTTGGGGTCTATGCCTGGCATGTCTGCGGCTTTCCATGCGAATAAATCGATATTATCTCATAAGAATTGTACCAGTAATTCTTTTGAGTCTCCTCTCAGGATCGTGCCGATATTAGTCGTTTTGTCCGAGGTGTTCCGATCTGAACCTTCTCTATCTCACCTTCTGGCTGCGGACGGAGTTCTTCTCGTCTCTGAACTCCGCCAAGCTCAATTGTGTGAAACTCTTCTCCTCTACCTCTGAGGTTTAGACTTTCTTTATAACAGCGGCGTGCCATCTTTTAATCTACTTTTATTGTGGCTATCCCCTCTGTAGTTGGGAATTTCATGCATAGATGTGGAGTCGAGACTATTGCATCGAGTTGATTTAGTGTTGTCCGACCTATTAGAGCATTGTAGGCGGAACTCATGTCGACCACAATGTAGTGATACGTATCCTAGCAGTTGTACTGGGGTATCTCCCAGTCCGAATAGACTGTTCGGGTATGCCTTAAGCTCCTTGTTTTCTAGGCCGAGCTTGTCGAAGGCAGTTTTGAATAGGATGTCAGCGGAGCTCCCTTGGTCTACTAATGTGCGGTGCAGATTGGCGTTTGCCAGTATGATGGTGATGACCATGGGGTCGTCGTGTCCCGAGATGATACCGGACGCGTCCTCTTTAGTGAATGTGATTGCAGGGATGTCGGGTGCTTCTTCCTTTCCCTCGACATGATATACTTCTTTGAGATATCTTTTGCGGGATGATTTGGAGATTCCTCCCCCTGCGAATCCGCCGTGTATCATATGGACGTGTCTTTCTGGTGTATGAGGTGATCGCGCAGTTCGTCTGATATCTTCGTCCCTTCGTCTCTTTCTTTGGTCGTCATCTCGGGTGGCTAGAAACCGATCTAGTTTTCCTTCCCTCACCAATTTTTCTATGATGTTCTTTAGATCGAAGCACTCATTGGTGGAGTGCCCTCGCACTCGATGATATTCGCAATATTTATTCCAATTTCCTCCTCCTCTTTTGCCTTTGAGTGGCCGTGCTGGGGTTATTTTCTCCGTATGGCAGACTTCTTTGTATACGTCGACTAGGGATGCCCTGAGAGGAGTGTAATTGTGGTATTTTTTGATTTTCTCTCCTTGTCGATCTTCTTTCCTTTTGGATTCCTTGTCTTTATCTCGGTAGGGGACCCTGGATTTTGAGGTTTCTCCTAACCGAGCGTTTTCTTCCATGTTGATGTATTTTTCTGCTCGCTCCTGCACTTCGTCTAAGGAGGTAGGGTACTTCTTTGATATGGACTGGCTAAAAGGTCCTTCTCGTAGGCCATTGATGAGTCCCATGATGGCGGCCTCTGTGGGCAAGCTTTGTATGTCCATGCATGTTTTGTTGAATCGTTCCATGTAGTTGCGGAGGCTCTCCCGATCTCCTTGCTTGATCCCTAGTAAACTGGGGGCGTGCTTGGTCTTATCTTTCTGGATGGAGAATCTAGCTAGGAATTTTTTGGCCAGGTCGTTAAAGTTTGAGATGGACTTTGGAGGTAGGTTGTCGAACCATCTGATTGCTGTCTTCGTGGGAGTTGTTGGAAAAGCTTTGCAACGAACGGCGTCCGAGGCGTCGGTGAGGTACATTCTACTTCTGAAATTGCTGAGATGATGGTTGGGATCTGTGGTGCCATCATACAAAATCATATCCGGGAGTTTGAAGTCTTTTGGAATTTTGGTTTTCATGATTTCCTTGGTGAATGGATCTTGTTCTTTGCATGAATTTTCCTCAGGAGTAATCCGAGGAGCTTTGGATTTGAGATCGGCTTCTAATTGCATTAGTTTATCTTCTAATTCTCGACGCCGCCGTACCTCTCTTTGTAGATCCTTCCCAACCTCTCGTTGTTGTTGGGTTTCTTTTTCAAGTTGCTTTAAGCGGTCTTGAAGTGCTGCTATTACCTCCGGATTTGATGAGTTTTTGTCCCCGTTGGATTCCGGAGTATCCTTTAGCGTAGCATCCGCGTTCTTGTGCGGTGTTATGTTTTCCAGATCTGAATCGTGGTCATTGTCATGGCCGTCCGCCATGGTGTTAGGATGACTTCCAGGTTCCCCGGCAACGGCGTCAATGTTCCCAGGGTTACTTGAAACTAGAGGTCGATCTTCGGACGAGACTTTCTGTACTGGTCGGAGATGATGCGTCCGACTGGCTGGTGGCGGCCAGAGCTGTTGTGTCCGACTTGTTGGACTGGCTGCACTTCTGATCCTTGGTCACTGGAGGGTGGGGGTACCTGCAAGAGACTCCGATGCTTAAGTTAGCACGGGTATTAAGCAGGTTTATTGTAGAATCAGAGTATGAGTTATACCTGGGTGCTCCAGTGTATTTATAGTAGTGTGGACTGACTTGTCTGATAAGATAAGTTTGTTATCTTATCTTATCTTATTTTAAGTGAAGTCAGCTTATCTTTAAGGGAACCGCCTTTATCTCTATGGGGTTAGGTTGCCTTTGGATTTGGGTCGTGTTCCTCTATTTGGGCCCTTTATTGGGCTCTCTTGTCGATTTGGCCGACCTCTTTGAGAAGAGGTCGGGTAGCCTGACCTGAAGAGGTCGGTCGCTTTGTCACCAATCATCCCAGGTCGGATAACTCAACCCAGGGTATGAACACCAAGTACATGTGACATTTCCTTCAAGCTTTCTAAATCTTTTGAATTGCATGTTTTGGCCACCATGCATTCATCATACATTGTTAGGCAATCGTGTATTATCAATGCATTTTTTTAGGTGATGCTTGTTATGATTGTCCTTCATTTACATCACCTATTTCATGCATTGAGATTTGTGGGATTGTGAAATTGGATCGAAAGCTTACCTAGTGACATATTTTTGAGCTTTCTAAGCTTTTTGGACCATGCTTGCCATGTGATTGATTTTCACTTCTATCTTCTTTCTCCTAAGTTCCATAGCACTCATGTGTTTCACTTCTATGTTGTTTAGGCGTTGTAACAACTTCAACATGTGTCATTGTTTGATGTGTGAGCTCTATATTTCATTTGGTCCACTAAGTTTCCTTGCACATTAATCAATACACATGCATTATCCAATTTCACAATTGCTTGATTGTTGCTTGAATGCTTTTATGCTTCTTCACTACTTGTTTGTATCTTAACCCACAAGTCTTTTAAAGTATTTTAAGCACACTAGAATGAGTGAAGTGTATGCTTTCTTTTGTGTAATTGTGACATAACTTTTTTATGCTAGTGTGTGTGTGTTCTAAATTGCGCACAATCTTAGAACCCACACACTTATTTTTAATCAATGTCATACTAATTCACTCACTCCATTCTAGTGGTTCTCACCTCATTCCAAAAATTTATGTTTCCTTGCTTTTGTATTTTCTCATCTTACGGTGTTATTTTTTGTGTTTCATGAATGATGCACCATAAGCAAAAATGGAAGCGGGAGAAAGAACATGCAGCAGTTGGTTGATCTATCAGCTGAAGGTGGCAATCCGGAAAGTCGCCGTACCCCCTTTCTCATCTTTGAATGCACCGAGGACGGTGCAAACTTTTAAGTGTGGGGAGGTCGTCCGACCACTCGGCGTTTTTGGGTGACAAGTTTCTAATCCCAACACTTTTGCATTTCATTTAGGTCTTTTAGGATTTTTAGTTGCATTTTCTTATTTTGCATCTATATATAATAAGCTTAGTCAAAATAATGAAATTGTCCAAGGATTTTATCTAGAGGGTGCCCCAATTGATTGAAAAAAATTTTTTAGAACTTGCTTGAATTATATATTGTGGATCATGTTTTTGAGCTAAGAACACACAACCTTGTGAGTTTTGAGCCTAATTGTGTGGTTACATCATATAACCACTTATTTTCATTCTTGTGTGTATTATTCTCTTTCTATGATTGTAATCTTTGATTTGTTTGATTCTATATGTCCATTATTTTGTGTATGAATGCATTTATATGATTGAGGCCATTGTTTCAATTAGCTCACTTACCCAAATAGCCTACCTTTTATCTTCTATTGTTAGCCAATTTTGAGCCTATGCTTAACCCATTTGTTCTTAATTTTAGCACATTACAAGCCTTAAGTGAAAAACAATAAATGTCTCTTGTTTGGATCTTTGATTAGCTTAGGCTAGTGAGAGTGTTTATCATTTGATTTTGGGAGAATTGGGAACATTGGTTGGGATAAAAGAGTGTTTTTATGTTTAAATTGAAAATATGGGAATTGGGTACATACTCATGCATTGAATGTTAAACCATATGAATTGATGCTCTTGTATATATATTTTAGTTTGAAAATAAAAAAAGATAAAAACAAAAAAAAATAAAAAAATAGAAAAAGAAAAAGAAAAGCAATAAAAAGGGAACAAAATGTCCCAAAGTAAAGTTCAATAAAAATCAATGCATATGTGTGGTGATCGAAAAGAGAATGCATGAGTGTGTGAAAAAGTCAAGAATGGGTAGTTAGGTTAGCATTTGAATTGTATAGGTTGTCATAGGTTAGGTGGGAAGTTTAAGTTAATCAAAGATTCAAATTTCAAGTCCACTTGACTATATGCATCCTTACCTTGATCCTAGTCCCATTACAACCTATGGGAAAGTCCTCATGATATTTGTATGCATGCATGAAATAATTGTTGATTGTTAGATGAAAAACAAATTTTGGAAAGCATGATTAGGGGAGAATTAAGTGAATCAACCCTATACACTTGAGTGACTAGAGCAGATACACATCCGGTGAGGGTTCAATCGCTCAATTACATGCTTCTACCCATGATTATCTATTTTCTTGCAAGTTTGTATATTATTTTTAATAACTCAATTCAATTGTGGGTTTGATTTGATTGCTATTGCTTTAGCCCTTATGTTCATATATGCTTTCTTGGGGATTGATTTATTTTGACTAAGTGGTTGCATTCATTTAGATAGTTGCATTTAGATAGGTTGCATTGAATAAATGTTGATACCCTTTGTTTCTTTCTTGAGTTTAGCATGAGGACATGCTTGGTTTAAGTGTGGAAAGGTTTGATAAACCCCAATTTTGTGGTTTATCTTGTGCTTAATTTGGGGGATTTTATCTCCTTTTCTTTCATTTATTCAATGAAATAGCATGGTTTTGTAATTCTCCCTAATTTTGAGCTTAAGTGTAAAAACATGATTTTTAGGCCCTTAAATTGGTAATTTTAATTCACCTTTGATTCCACTAGATGCCTTGATGTGTTTGTTAGTGAATTCAGGTTGAGAAGGCCAGGAATGGATTAAAGGAGTGAAGAGAAAAGCATGCAAAGTGGAGAATTCATGGAAAAATAAGGATTTGGAGTGCATACATCAATGCGCACACGTGACAGAGGCGCATGCATGAAAATGAGGTCATCTAGGTGACGCGTACACATGACATGACGCGTACGCGTGAGAAGGAAAATGCCAGACGACACGTATGCGTGACCCATGCATACGCGTCACAACTCGCACGTGACCTCATTAAAGTAAAAACGCTGGGGGCAATTTCTGAGCTGCCCAGACCCAAATCCAACTCATTTTTTAGGGTATTTCAGGAAGAATTCAAGCTTGGGCAAAGGGGGGAGCACTTAGTTGTAGGATAGCATCATGTAGTTTAGTTTTCTAGAGAGAGAAGCTCCCTCTTCTCTCTAGAATTAGGGTTCTTAGGTTTAATTGCATCTTAGATCTAGGTTTAATTCATGCTTTGATTTACTTTTCCTTTACAATTTCTTGTTCCTTTACCTTTACTTTCCTAGTTTAGTATTTTACTCCTTGTATTTGTTTACTTTGTTGTTGATGCATTCTTATTCGCTTCATTTCCCTTTAAGGCAATTTATGTTTCACGTTCCTTTGTTGTTGATTTGAGTTGTTGTTGTTAATTTCCTTACAATTGGTAGTTGTAGATTTACATTTCTTGCAATTTTACCTTGCTTTCCTTTTATGCCTTCCAAGTGTTTGACAAAATGCTTGGTAGGATGTTAGAGTAGATTTTTGAGCATTCTTGGCTTGGAAAGAGGAATTAGGCAATCTTGAGTCATTAAGACCCAACCTATGTTGGTAATTTAGAGTTGTTAGCTAGTATTATTTCCATTGACTTTAATCTCTTGCTAATTCAATTGGTGAGTTGATTAGGACTTTTGGATTGAGATTAGCTAGTCTTATTTTACTTTCTCCCTATGTGAAGATAATATTATACCTTCTTCCATTGTTGGAGATGATGAAATAGGATAAATTCTTATTAATTATTGTTATTAGTGACTAGGATAGAAAGCCTATATTCTCAATCCTTGCCATGAATGTCTCTTTATTAATTGCTTTCTTTAGTTGCTTGCTTTACTTTTGTTGCCATTTATTTTCTTGCCCTTTTATCAAATCAAACCCCCCTTATTCTTTCATAGCCACTAATTGATCACTTCATTACAATTCCTTGTGAGATGACTCGAGGTTTGAATACTTTCATTAATTTTTATTGGGGTTTGTACTTGTGACAACCAAAATCTATTAAAATTTGAATTGAGCATTACTAGTTGGTTAGGAACTATACTATCAACGGAATTATTTTGTGAGAAATTCCTAACTAAACAACTTCATATGATTTTGAAGTTGTTTGGAGTTTCGGAAAATGTTACCAAGGAAATGGGTTTTTGGTTTTAAAGGAAATTGATTTGAGGAAACTTGAGGATTGATGATGGTGATAATGAGATTGGAACTTGAGAACCTGGAAAATGATGATGAACCCGTTGAATAATGAGAGTGTGCAGGGCACTATATACCTGGCATAGCAGATTCTCTGATGCATGAGTGTGCATGACAATATATCCCTGGCGTGGAAGTTTTTCTGCAGCAAGAGGGAGCCGGGCACTATATCCCTGGGGTGAAGTTATGATTGACAACCTTTCTGCCGCATGAGTGAGCAGGGCACTATATCCCTGGGATGCGCATTATGTGATAGTGTGCAGGGCACTATATCCCTGGCGTGGCAGAAAGACAACATCATCGGAGATGTGTCGGGTTGGAATTTTGAACCGACAAGTGATATCACGAGTGATAAGTGGATATCTTATACCATTTTTCATAGCATTTTCATAGTGTTCTTAGTTATATTTTATTAAGTTTTAGTGCAAAATTCATGTTTTAGATGCTACTTTGAGTTTTTTTGTTTTTCCTATGATTTTAGGTGAATTTCGGCCAAGTTTGGCAGAATCTTGATTAGGGACGAAGAGAGGATAGCAGATGCTGTCAAGCCTGACCTCGATGCATTCCAAAGATCATTTCTTGAGCTAAAAAGGTCCAATTGGCACGCTCTCATTGGTGTTGGAAAGGTAACTTCTATAGCTTTCTAGTAATATAATATAGTCTATACTTCTCTTCCAGAATCATGCCCAGAAGTGGAATTGAATGTCCTCATCTGGAGTTAAACGCCCAAGAAGGACCACCTCCAATGTTGGACGCCCAAAGCTGGCGTTCAATGCCAGCTTGGGAGCAGAGGGCAGCGAATTCACCCCCTAATGGGCGTTCAACGCCCATTCTCCAAGTTGAACGCCAGGCTTGGACGAAGCATTCAACCAAAGTGGGCCCAAAGTTGATTTTAGCATTCCTTAGTTTATGCAGTCTTATCTTTGTACTTTTTAATTTAAAATTAACATTTCTTAGGATTAGTATTTACAATTTAAAGAGGAGATCACTTAGGATTAAGCATCAATTCAAGAATTGACAGACATATCTTCTCTATTTTTTCTGTAAATTATGAGCAACTAAACCTCCTAGGTTAAGGTTAGGAGCTCTATTTATCTCTATAGATTGATATCATTACTATTCTAATTTAATATATGTTTGATTCAGTTCTAAGGTTTATTTTCGTTCTTCATCCAAATGAGACTGGGTATGTCCCTTTCTCTATATGGGTTCTTGTGGTACTGGGAAAAGGTCACTTGAGCTACAGTTTGAAAACACTCCTCCTAAATCAACAAGTTATCTGGACTAATTGGGAAATGTGACATATAATCTCGTTAGTTATGGGTAATTGAGGTTTCTGTGGCGCTAAACTAGTTTTCTGAACTTCATCCTCTGATCCGGAAGATCCGACCTTGTCTGTGGTATTTTTAGTAGGATTGGAGGAGATTAATTCGTTAAGAGGACATGATTTAATCACTTACAATTTGCCATAGAATGAATCATTCATTGTTAAAAAGGTTGGTAAGAAATATTAATTCGGAAGGATAAATATCTCCGAGGCCTTAACTGTTTTCTCATTTCTGTTTCTACACCAATCCATTATTGCTTTCTTTATTGTTTTGTTTTATGTGCCTACAACAACAACAACTTCCTTTCTATTTCGCTTGACTAAGAAGTGCATGATAACCATTGCTTGCTAATTCCAACAATCTTCGTGGGATCGACCCTCACTCACCTGAGGTATTACTTGGACGACCTGGTGCACTTTCCTTTGAAGTTGTGCGAGTTTAATTTCGTGCACCAAGTTTTTGGCACCGTTACCGGAGATTGTTTGAGATTGACAAACTACCGGTTATCTTGCTAGTTAGATCAGGTAATTTTTACTGGTCTTTTCTTTTGTTTGCATTTCTTGTTAAGTTTTCAAACCTTCTTTGCTTTCTTTTCTTAAAACTTTTCAAAAAAAAATTTTCACCGTTGGTCATCTTTTTCTCTTTTTTTCAATTTTTGTGTTAAATTTTTAAATTTCGTGTTTCTTAGTAGTTTTGGTCAATCATTTTCTTTTTTTATTCTGATTTTCACAAATTGCTCTTGTTTGCTTTCTTGTTGTTCGAATTTTTCTTAGGTGTTTTCTCTTGTTTGATTTCAAAATTTTTATGTTTGGTGTCTGTCTAGTGTTTTTCCTTCCTTTTTAATTTTTGGAAAAAAAAACTTTTCTTTTAAATTTTTGAAAATTTTGAATCTTTTTCTTTCTTTATTTAAAAATTTTAAGTTTGGTGTCCCGCTAGTAATCATGTTGTTTAAATTTAATTTTCTTGTTTATCTTTTCTTTTTTGATCTTTATCATATCTTTTTCTTTAATTTTCAAAATTTTGTTATCTTATCTTTATTTTAAATTTAATTTTTTAAGAAATGTTTAATATTTTGTTAGTTTTTCTTTTTTCCAAATTTAAATTTTTAAATTTTTAAATTTTAAATCTTATCTTATCTTGTTTCTTCCTCTTGACTTTTTCTTTCCAACTTTCGAATTTTAAAATCTCTCTTTGACTTTCTCCTTTTAACTTTCAAAATTTTTCAAAATCAAATCTTCTATCTTTAATTTCAAATCTTGTTTGTTAATTGTTTGTTTTATCTTAAAAGTTTGGTGTCTCTTTGACTCTTCTTTCTCTTTCTTTTTTTTTTTTTGAAAGTCTTTAACTTTTTTCACTTTTCTTTATTTTCGAAAATTCTTAGCATTAAGGACACTTCTATTTTTGAGTTCTCTTTATTTTATCTCATTTGATTTCTTTGTTAGAGTTTCTAACAGAGAGTCCTCTATACTCTAACATAGAGACTCATTTATTTTCCTCTTCTTCATTTCTCTCTTCTTGTTTATGAGTAGGAATAGGGATAGAGAATCCCTTCTTGATACCGATCCAGAACCTGAGAGATTCTTAAGGAGGCATTTGCAACAAGCCCAAGCTAGCAAAGCCAGAGGGAATCTCACGGAAGCTCTTGAGCAAGAAGATGAAGATACAACTATGGCAGCTAATCCAAAAGCTAGAGGAGATGTAAGGAAAGTCCTTGGCTCTTACACTGCACCCACATCTGACTTCTATGGGTGTAGCATCTCCATACCTGCCATTGGTGCAAACAACTTTAAGCTGAAGCCTCAACTGGTCACTCTAGTATAACAAAAGTGCCAGTTTCGTAGACTCCCATAGGAGGACCCTAATAAATTCATTTCAAACTTTCTGCAGATCGGTGATACTATCAAGACTAATGGAGAGAATCTAGAGGTCTACAAGCTCATGATCTTCCCCTTTGCTGTAAGGTACAGAGGAAGGTTATGGCTGGATTCTTAGCCTAAGGAGAGCCTGGACACATGGGAGAAGGTGGTCAATAGATTTTTGACCAAGTTCTTTCCACCTCAAAAGCTGAGTAAGCTTAGGGTAGAAGTCCAGACTTTCAGACAGAAAGAGGGAGAGTCCCTCTATAAAGCTTGGGAGAGGTACAAGAAGCTGATCAGAAGGTGCCCTCCTAACATGATCTCAGAGTGGACCATGTTAGAGATCTTCTATGATGGCCTCTCTGAGATGTCCAAGATGTCACTAAACCACTCTGCTGGTGGCTCACTCCACATGAAGAAGACGCATGAGGAAGCGCAGGAACTCATAGACATGGTTGGCAACAACCAATATATGTACACTTCTGAGAGGGCCCCTGTGAACAGTGGGGCTGCTCAGAAGAGAGGAGTCATGGAAGTGGACACTTTGAATGCCATCTTGGCTCATAACAAGCTCATGTCCCAGCAGATCAACATGATCTTCTAGCACTTGAGTGGAGTGCAGGGCCCAGCTGCCAACTCTCAAGAGGCAGCCTATGAGGAAGACGCAGGTGACACTGCATGGACGACCATGGAGGAGGTGAACTACCTGGAAAACTCCTCCAGAAACTCCAATAACAATCCCTATTCAAATACTTTTAATTAGGGATGGAGGAACCACCCCAACTTTGGGTATAGAGATCAAGAGAGGCCTCAACAAGGCTTCAACAACAATCAGGGTGGAACGAACCAGAATAAGTTCAACAACAAACCATTTCTATCCTCTCAGCAGTAGATCGAGATTCCCACATAGAGCCTCTCTGACCTGGCTACTATAGTCTCTAACCTCTCCAAGACCACTCACAGTTTTATGGTAGAAACTAGGTCTTCCATTTGGAATCTGGAGATACAGGTAGGTCAGCTGAGTAGGAGGATACCTGAGACTCCCTCCAATACTCTTCTAAGCAACACTGACGTAAACCCAAGGGAAGAGTGCAAGGCCCTCACTATGGAAGCAGAAGCTGAACCCAAGGAGGAACCTACCACTGAGGAACTAAAGGAGATCAAGGCTCAGGAGAAAACTGGGAGTGTCACCATGCACGTCCAATGAAGATAGAGGAGCTTGAAGAACAACCCTCTCCAAACGTGCAAGAGGAGCCTGAGGATGAGTGACTTGCTTAGTTCTTGGCAATCCTCAGGAAGCTGCAAGTCAATATCTCTTTTGCAGAGGGGTTGGAGAAGTAACCCCCCTCTGTAGCCTGTCTGAAAAATGCCATCTCTAAAAAAAAGGCATTGATAGGAGATGAGACCGTGGTACTGACCAAGGAATGCAGCACCTTGGTCCAAAAGAAGATGCCTCTAAAGATGCCAGATACCAAAAGCTTTCTGATTCCATGTACTATCGGTACCATCACCTTTGAGAAGGCATTGTACGACCTTAGCTCAAGCATTAACCTTATGTCTCTCTCTGTGATGAAGAAGCTGGGGATCCAAGAGGTGTGGTGCGGAATTTATAACCACAAACTAACCGGCAAGTGCACCGGGTCGTACCAAGTAATACCTCAGGTGAGTGAGGGTCGATCCCACGAGGATTGATGGATCAAGCAATAATGGTTGAGTGATTGGCTTAGTCAGACAAACAGAAAAGAGTGTTTTGGTATTCAAAAGCATTAAACAATAATTCAGAAATTAAAACAGCAAGTAGTAAATTGATGAGAAAAATATATGGAGAAACAGTTAAGGCTTCAGAGATATCTATTTTCCGGATTGACTTTTCTTACTAACTATTTTAATCATGCAAGATTCAATTCATGGCAAACTATATATGACTAAGCCCTAATTCCTTAGACCTTCTTAGTCTACTCTAACTTTCATCAACCGCCAATTCCTTGGTCACTTAATTCCAATTAGAGGATGAAGTTCAATTCTAGTTTATGTGCCACAGAAACTCTAATTACCCAAATATAAAAGGATTATATGTCATGTATCCCGTTAAGTCCAGATAATTAGAAGTTTAGGAGAAATTGTTTTCAAGCTGTTGTTCAAGTAAAGAGCTTTTCCAAGTTATACAAGAACTCAATTAGAACAAGGGTCATACTTCCGTTCCACCCAAATTCATAAGATAAAGAACGAAAACAATTCTTGAAATAGAAATCAATACATGAATTAAAATAGAAAAATAATAGTATCAATCCATACAATAGATAGAGCTCCTAACCTTAACAGTGGATGTCTAGTTGCTCATGGTTCAGAGAGAAAAAACTAGGATTCGTAAAAAAACTGTAAAATGCGGAATGAGGTAGAAGAAAAGAGATGGAGGTTTCTTTTCTCTTTTATATCTAATCCTAATTAATGTAAAAATATATTTTCTAAAACAAAAATAATATATTTTCCTATTTAAAAATAATATACAAATTTAATCAAAATTAATTGATTGTTCGTGCAACCACGCTGACGTATATGGAGACCACGCGGATATTGAGGATCCACACTGAACTTGGAAAAAGCCAAGTTCAGCATGGAGGAGGCAGTGTGATATTTAGCGCTCCCCTTTGATTCCACGCTGAACTTGTCTTTTTCCATGTTCAGCGTGGAGTGTTGCGCATGGTTTTCTCGGAGCTTTCAAGTTCCACACTGAACTTGGCAGGGGCCAAGTTCAACATGGAGGAGGCAGAGGTTTCTGGAGGAGAAGTATACACTATTATATATTGTTGGAAGGCCCTAGAAGTTAGCTTTCCAATGCCACTGGAATCACGTCAATTGGACCTCTGTAGTTCAAGTCATTTCTGTTTGAGTGTAGGAAGGTCAGGATTGACAGCATCATTCGCTTTCCTCCTTTTCTGCTACAAAACTCCGTCAAATCCATTCGAGTTCTACCTGAAATAAATAGAATTGTGTACAACTCAAAGTAGCATCCATAGTGGCTAAAAGATATTTAAAATTTGATTAAACTTAGCAATTCAAGTGCAAATTCATAAGGAAAAGATAGATAAGATGCTCACGCATCAAGGTGCAGCCCACTAGAATCTCACTGGAGATGGCAGATAAGTCCCTGAAATGGGCATATGGCTTGGTGGAAAATGTACTTGTAAAGGTTGAAGACCTTTACCTCCTGGCAGACTTCGTGATACTTGACATTGGAAAGGACAGAGACAACTCCATCATCCTTGGAAGGCCTTTCCTAGCTACTGTGAAGGCCTTAATTGATGTGGAAAAAGGAGAGCTAATTCTGAGGCTATGGGAAGATAACATCCTGTTTAAGATCCCCAATCCTCACTCTCCATCAGATAGAGGAGGTACCACTATGCCACTCTTAGTATTTCAGCCCTCCCTCTCAGTATAGAGTCTTCCAGAACCCCTAGACATCAAACCTAAGTTTGGTGTTGGACATCCATCACCAGCTACTGAGGAAGGGGGCACCAAGAAGAAGGTACCCAAGGGCTGGAGGAACAAGGAGATTCTAACTGAAGGCTTCTCACCTGGCATGTGAGTTGTATTCACTAGAAGTCCATATATTCCACATATTGTGAACAAGATCCTGTCTCTGGGGTATGTTGAATTAATCCATGAGAGCACAGGAAGAAAGCTCACCATGAGGGGTGAAGATCTGAGCTCCTATCAACCTCCGTAAGGGAGCTGTCCATCAAGCTAATGACGGTAAAGAAGAGCTTGTTGGGAGGCAACCCAACCATATGTATAGTATTTTTCCTTTCCTCTGTTTATTTTAGTTTGATTTCCTATTTTTCTAGTTTCTATTAATTTCCATGGTTTTCCCTTTCTTTTTAATATTTGTGATCATGTGGAGAACCTAGAACAGGCACAGGAATGCCTAGGAGTGAAACCAGAACACCCTGGAGGTACCTCTTACTGGCATTGAACGCCAGAACTGGCGCCCAGCACCAGAAAGGGAAAGAGAACTGGGCGTTCAACGCCCATTAAGGAGCAGTTCTGGACCATTTTCTTGGTCCCCTTTGGGCATTCAATGCCCAAACCTGATGTTGAATGCCCCACCAACGAAATAAAAAAGTATCCCTACCTAGTGTTCAATGCCTACAACTGGTGTTGAACGCCCAGGAGGTGGCAGAGGCACTCGAAGTTTGAAGCTTCCTAAGCTAGTGGGTCCCACCCAATCCCCACCTACCCCCACCTTTCATTCACCCCTTACCTTCTCTCTCCTACATTTTCATACTTGATTCCCATACCCTACTTTCCCTCTTCCCAATACACACTCATCAATACACATTCATAGATCCCATTAATTCCTTTTCCCACCACCCACCCACTTCAAATTCAAATTTCCCCTATTCTTCTCTCCCATATGACCAAACCATACCCTTCCCCACCCCTATAAATACCCCTTGATTCCTTCATTCCTACTTACACCTTCACAATCCTCTTCCCTTCTTCCATTTACCCTTCATACACTTCCTTTCTTCCTTTCTTACCCCCACATGGCCAAAGCCTCTCTTCTCTCTCCCCTCTATCTTTTTCTTCTTTCTTATACTATTTTACTTTTCTTTTGTTACTATTTGCTCGAGGACAAGCAAAGTCCTTAAGTTTGGTGTTGGAAAACTCCACTTTTTGCTTTCTATTCCTACTCTCCATGACACCAAAAACTGGAGAATCCTCAAGGAAGAGAAAAGGAAAAGCCCTCGCTTTCGCCTCTGATCCTTGGAAAATATGGAGATTCCTCACCAAGGCACATCAAGATCACTTTTATGGCATGGTAAGGCATAAAAAGGTGATTCCCGAGGGCCCCTTTAGGCTCAAGAAAGATGAGTATCCAAAGATCCAACAAGAAATCTAGAGAAGAGATTGGGAAATTCTGGCCAATCCCATTTCAATAGTTGGAACATTAATGGAACAAGAATTCTTTGCCAATGCCTAGGTCATTAAGAAGCACGACACTAGTGTGAACTCGGAGTCCAAAAATTGGCGTACCATGGTTAGAGAGCAAGTCCTAGATTTTATCCCGGAATGTGTGAGATTGGCACTACAATTGCCTAGGATACAAGGTGACCCACACTCTTACACACGAAGGGTCAACTCTGACCAAAGGCTAGAGAAAGTGCTTGCAGATATCTGTGTAGTCGGAGCTCAATGGAGGAGGGACGCACAAGGCAAGCCCGTGGCTAGAGGATGGTTGGAGCTTATTCAACGCTCCATCATCCCCACAAGTAACCGATCTGAGGTTACCATTGACAAAGCAATAATGATTCATTGCATCATGCTCGGAAATGAGGTGGAGGTACACGAGGTGATTTCTCAAGAGATCTATAAGGTAGCTGAGAAGGCCTCCACCCAAGCAAGGCTAGCGTTCCCTTACCTTATTTATCGCCTATGCAATTCAACTAGAGTTCGTATAGGAGGAGACACCCTCATTGAGATGGACAAATCAATCATAAAAAGGAGGATGGAGCATGTTAGGGAGCCTGCACACGGACCACAGCACGAGCCTATTCAGCCGCCTCCACCAAAGATCCTAGAGATACCTCAGGGAATGTATTTCCTTCCCTGTGACTATTGGGATAAATTGACCACATCTCTCAGGGAGCTGACTTCATCTGTGGATCAGCTGAGGATAGAACATCAGAACCAATCTGTCATCCTCCATCAGATGATGGAAGACCAAAGGAGCATGAGGGAAGAGCAGCTGAGATAGGGGCGAGACATTGAGGAGCTCAAACGCTCTAGAGGATTCCCCGGAGGGAGAAGTAGCCACCGTCACTAAGGTGGTTTAGTTTCATCCTCCCTTCGTTTGTTTTATCTCTATTTTCTTTGTACTTTCTTATTATCTATTTCCATTCTAGTGGATGATCACATTTAGTATTTTGTTCCTTTCTACTACTGTTTTCTTTTCTTTGTTTTGTTATAATATGTCTTATGTATCCCTCATCAAGCTTAAAAGAAAAATTTATTGAAAAAGGAATAATAAAGATGCACAAGTTTCCAAGTTATATCATGCGTTATTTCAATTACTTTGATGTGGTGGCCTTATATTCATTTTCTGAATGTATGAATCAACTGTGCATATTTGATATTGAAGTTAAGCATGTTGGCTCTTGAAGAACAGTGAATTTAGAGAAGTATTATTGATTCTTTTAAAAATCAAATAGATTGATTCTTGAAGCAAAAGAAACAGCTAAAAGAAAAAGATAAATAAAAGGAAATGAAAAAGAAAGAACAAGGATCCAAGCCTTTGAGCATCAATGGTTAGGAGGGTCAAAAATTGGCCTAAAAAGCTGAAATGAGTTGCTATCCCTAACTATATGCTTGTGGTGTGAAGGTATCCAGAAAATCTTGAGACTAAGCATTTAAAGTCGTGATCCCATGTTAAAGAGTACGCTTAAGAACTCTGAGCACCACTGTCTAGGAATTTAAGCAAAGCTAAATTCGAATCCAAAGGGTTCTCCCAGTTAAGTGCTTGTGGCGTTTATGTATCTGGTGGTAATAATTGAAAACAAAATGCTTAGAGTCATGGCTAGGCTCAAAGGTGCAAAGAACAAAAAAGAAGCTGTGTTCAAGAATCAAGAAAAACTAAAAGAAGAGAATCAATAATATCATCCGGATTCTAGTTCCAAAGGATGCCAGTATTTCTGAACTTCAAAGGAAAGTGAGATGCCAAAGCTATTCAGAAATAAAGAGCTAATAGCCCCATTCAGTAATTGAAACTGAGCTTCATTGACAACTCTGAGACCACATGTATTTTCCTCTTCTGATTAGTCCTATCTTGTTTTTAGTTGCTTGAGGACAAGCAACAATTTAAATTTGGTGTTATGATAAGTGGATATCTTATACCCTTTTTCATAGCATTTTCATAGTGTTCTTAGTTATATTTTATTAAGTTTTACTATGTTTTAGTGCAAAATTGATCTTTTGGATGCTACTTTGAGTTTTTATGTGTTTCCTATGATTTTATATGAATTTCGGCCAAGTTTGGTAGAATCTTGATCAGGGACGAAGAGAGAATAGCAGATGTTGAACGTCCTCATCTGGAGTTCAACGCCCAAGAAGGACCAGCCTCCAGCGTTGAACGGCCAAAACTGGCGTTCAACGCCAGCTAGGGAGCAGAGGGCAGCGAGTTCACCCCTTAATGGACGTTCATTGCCCATTCTACAAGTTGAACGCCAGGCTTGGATGAAGCACTCAACCAAAGTAGGCCCAAAGTGGATTTTAGCACTCCTTAGCTTATGCAGTCTTATCTTTGTACTTTTTAATTTAAAATTAACATTTCTTAGGGTTAGTATTTACTATTTAAAGAGGAGATCACTCAGGATTAAGCATCAATTCAAGAATTGACAGACAGATCTTCTCTATTTTCTCTATAAATTATGAGCAACTAAACCTCCTAGGTTAAGGTTAGGAGCTCTGTTTATCTCTATGGATTGATATCATTACTATAATATTTTATTTATTTTCGTTCTTCATCCAAATGAGACTGGGTATGTCCCTTTCTCTACATGCGTTCTTGTGATACTCAGAAAAGGTCACTTGAGCTACAGCTTGAAAACACTCATCCGAAACCAACAATTTATCTGGGCTTATTGGAAAATGTAACGTATGATCTCGTTAGTTATGGGTAATTGAGGTTTCTGTGGCACTAAACTTGTTTTCTAAACTTCACCTTCTGATCTGGAAGATTCGACCTTGTCTGTGGCGTTTTGAGTAGGATCGGAGGAGATTAATTCGCTGAGAGGACATGATTTAATCACTTACAGTTTACCATAGAATGAATCATTCATTGTTAAAAAGGTTGGTAAGAAATATTAATTCAGAAGGATAAATATCTCCGAGGCCTTAACTGTTTTCTCATTACAGTTTCTACAGCAATCCATTATTGCTTTCATTATTGTTTTGTTTTATGCGCCTACAACAACAACAACTTCATTTTTTTTTCGCCTGACTAAGAAGTGCAAGATGAGCATTGCTTGCTCAATCCAACAATCCGCGTGGGATCGACCCTCACTCACCTGAGGTATTACTTGGACGACCCGGTGCACTTGCCAGTGAAGTTGTGCGAGTTCAATTTCGCGCACCAATGAGCGAATAGGATAGACATTCATCATATGCATCTATGTGACATTGCTTAGGTGTGCATATTGTAATTAGTTTCCCTATGCGAATAATTATGCTTAACTGCTAATTGCTATACTTGCGTAACTTCTTTGTTTGTGTTTGTAATTGAAATTGGTTGGATTATGGTGATTTGGATGTTGATTGATGATGAGCGGATATTTTATACGCTTTTTGGTATCATTTCATATAGTTTTTAGTATGTTTTGTTTAGCTTTTATTAAGTTTTTATAGGTTTTAGTGTTAAATTCACATTTTTTTACTATACTATAAGTTTTTGTGTTTTAGTACAATTTTAGGTATTTTCTAGCTGAAATTGAGGAGCTGGAGCAAAAGTCTGATTCAGAGACAGAGAAAGCACCGCAGATGCTGTCCGGATCTGACCTCCTTGCATTCGGAAGAGATTATATGGAGCTACACATGTCCAAATGGAGAGTTCTCAACTGATATGGAAAGCTTACTTCCAGAGCTTTCCATTAATATATAATACTTCATACTTTGATTCAGATTAGAAGACCCAAAACTGGCATCCAACGCCAGCTTCCTGCCCCCTTCCAGGCGTCCAGCGCCCACAGAGCAGAGTCCAGCGTTCAAATGCCCAGAGAGGACCCCCTAGCCAGCGTTCAATGCCCTAGGAGCCTCATAGAACATGGATCTTATCAAAACATAGCCCAAACATTCACCAAGTGGGCCCCAGAAGTGGATTTTAGCACTAGATAGACTGTTTTACCCTTACTAGTCATCTGTTTAGTATTTAAGACTTATTTGACATCTCTCTGGGGGGGGGACGTATATCATTTACCATTATTTTCAAGTTTTACATTGTATTTCCTTTCAGTATGAGTTTTTAAGCATCCTAGGTTGAGGGGAGGAGCCCTGTTGAGTCCTATGAATTAATAAAAGTAATACTCTTTCTTCTCCGATCCGTGTTTGATTTATTTCTAAGATGTATGTTCGTTCTTCAACATGGTGAATAGGATGATCAGTGACAATTAGCTCTGTTCATCATACTAAGATGAACGTGTCTGACAAACAACCGCGTCTACTTGGGTTCGTGTGTATACATGGCCGGAAAGCACGAACCAACAGCTATGTTTATACATCTCTCAGATGGCTAATCTACGACTTCATTAGGGACTTTTCGAGACACCAGTTCAGCCGATTTCTGGGAAGATTAGGGTCTTCGTGGTATAGGCTAGAATTCACAGAAGCAGTATTCTCTGATCTGGAAGATTCGACCTTGTCTGTGGCATTTTGAGTAGGATCGCCAAGAGAATAAACTGCTAGAGTTTCACCCTCGGTCAGATTGAATGACCACGGGCAATGGCGTTTGATCTGGAGTAGAGGAGATCAATGACCTCGGGCAATGGCTTTGATCACATACAGCCTGCCATAGAAGAGATCATTCACAAGCAGAGAAGACAGTGATACCGGAGTTAATTCAGAAAGACAAAGTAACTCCAATCTTCAATTATATTCCTATTACTGATTCCAATAATCCTACTACAACTCCGTAATCCAACAACCTTCTGATTTCGCCTGACTAAGACCTGCAAGATAACCATAGCTTGCTTCAAACCAACAATCCTCGTGGGATCGACCCTGACTCGCTCAGGTATTACTTGGACGACCCAATGCACTTGCTGGTATAGCTGTATGAAAGTGTGGGGATTTGTGCACCAAGTTTTTGGCGTCGTTGCCAGGGAATGTTGACTTTGGACAAACTGACGGATTGTCTTGCTTCCTAGATCAGGTAATTTATTTTATTTTATTTTGTTTGTGTCTTTTATTTTTGTTTTCTTCTTCTTATTTTCGAAAATTTTAAAAAACGTTTTTCAAGAAATTTTTGTCTTTTCTTTGTTATCTTTGTTCTTGGTTTGAGTCTTTTTGTTTATGTTCTTGATAAATTTTCGTTTCTTTGAGTCTTTGATTTTGTTCTTATAGTAATTTTCGATTTTTTTGGTATCTTCCTTTCAAAAATTCTTCAAAAATAGCTTCTTTGTTTGAGTCTTTGTTTGTGTTATTGTTGAGTCAATTTTCGAAAATCTTGAGTCCTTTTGTTTGAGTCCTTTCTAAAAGTTTTTAAATTTAGTGTCTTTTTGTTTGAGTTTTGTTTCAATTCTTTAAGTTTTGTGTCTTCTTGTTTATTTTCTTTTAGTTTTTGAAAATTTCTTTTTGGCTTTTTAAAAATTTTAAGTTTGGTGTCCTTTTTATGTTCTTGTGTTCTTTGAGTCTTTGAGTTTTGGTCTTTGTGTTCTTATTAGTCTTCAAAGTGTTCTTGAGTTTTCTTTGTGTTTTGATCTTAAAATTTTTAAGTTTGGTGTCCCTTTGTGTTTTCCTCCAAAATTTTCGAAAATTAGGGGTGCTAGATCTAAAAATTTTAAGTCTTGTATCTTTTACTTATTTTTCTCTTTCATTATTAAATTCAAAAACAAAAAAAATATCTTTTCTATTTTTATTTTAACTATATTTTTGAAAATCTTAATTAAAAATTCAAATTTTAATTTCAAAATTTTTATCTTATCTTATCTTAGTTTTCAATTTTCAAAAATCAAATCATTTTAAAATAAAAAATCTAATCTTTTTCAAAAATCTTGTTTTATCTTTTTCAAATTTCAAAATTTAAAAACCCAAATTTCAAATTTCAAATTTTAAAAATCATATCTTTCTCAAAATCAAATTTCAAAATCTTATCTTTTTAAAATCTTTTTTAAATCCTTTTTGTTTCTTATCTTATCTTTTGTAGCCTCAAATTTTAAAATTAAATCTTTCTTACATCTTTTTGATTTCATATGTTATCTTTTTCTAATTTCAAATTTCAATTTCAAATCTTTTCTTATCTTATCTCTCATCTTATTTTATTTTAAAATCTTTTCTTAATTAATATCTTATCTTCTCTCTCTTCTTTTTCAAAACTTCCTAACTAACTCTCTTCTCTCTCAATTTTCGAAAACTTATCCTTCTTCTCTCTCTTCTATTTTCGAAAATTCACTAACTAATTTTCAATTCTTTTTAATTTATTAACTTAATTTTCAAAAATTAATTAATAAATAAAATAAAAACAAAAATATTTTAATTCTTATTTATCTTTTCTATTTATACTTCTTTTTCTATTCACTTCTATTATTTGAACTCTACTCCTCTCTCTTCTTCCATCTTCACTTTTCTGTCTTCTTTTTACTTCACATCTCACTGGAAGCTCTTTGATCCAAGTAGCACAAAAAGCTTCCTTCCTTTCTTTCTTTTCTTTTATTTTTGTTTATGACCAGGAATAAGGATAAAGAACCCATCTTGACTCCTGATCCTGAACCTGAGAAGACTCTAAGGAGGCGTTTACAACAAGCTAAAGCACAACACTCCGGAAGAGATCTTTTAGAAAATTTTGAACAAGAGGATGCCAGAAAGGTTCTTGGTGACTTCACTATACCTACCTCTGACTTTTATGGCAGAAGCATCTCTGTACCTGCCATTGGAGCTAACAATTTTGAGCTTAAGCCTCAGTTAGTCTCTCTTTTGCAGTAGAACTGCAAATTCCATGGACTTCTATTGGAAGATCCACATCAGTTCTTAGCTGAATTCTTACAGATCTGTGATACTGTAAAGATTGATGGAGTTGATCCTGAAGTCTACAAGCTTATGTTCTTCCCCTTTGCTGTAAGAGAAAGAGCTAAGATATGGTTAGATTCCCAACCTAGAGAGAGTCTTGAGTCTTAAGAAAAGCTGGTTAATGCTTTTTTGGCTAAATTCTTTCCCCTTCAAAGGATGAGCAAAATTAGAGTGGAAGTTCAAACCTTTAGATAAAGAGAAGGTGAATCCCTCTATAAAGCTTGGGAAAGATACAAGCAATTGATCACGAGGTGTCCTCCTGACATACTGTCAGAATGGTCTATCATAGGCATGTTCTATGATGGTCTATTTTAGATGTCCAAAATTTCATTAGACAACTCTACAGGTGGATCACTCCACTTGAAAAAAACACCTGCAGAAGTAAGAGAACTCATTGAGATGGTTGCAAACAACCAATTCATGTATACTTCTGAAAGGAATCCTGAAAATCATGGGATCTCTCAGAAGAAAGGAGTTCATGAAGTTGATACTCTAAATGCCATATTGGCTCAGAATAGGATCTTAACCCAACAGGTTAACATGATCTTCCAGCATTTGACTGGAATGCAAACTGCAGCTGGCAGTACTCAGGAAGCTTCTTCTGACATAGAAGCTTATGATCCTGAACAACCTACCATTGAGGAGGTGAATTACATGGGAGAACCCTATGAAAACACCTATAATCCTTCATGGGGGAACCATTCTAATCTTTCATGGAAAGATCAACAGAAACCTCAGTAAGGTTTCAACAACAATCAAGGTGGTAGGAACCAGAATAGGTTCAATAATAGACCACCATTCCCATCTTCTCAAGGGAATATGGAAACCTCTAAGCAGAGCCTCTCTGACTTAGTCACTCTGGTTTCTATCCTCACTAAGACCACTTATAGTTTCATGAATGAAACAAGGTCCTCCATTAGAAATTTGGAGGTACAAGTTGATCAACTGAGCAAGAGGATCCCTGAGATTCCTCCTGAAACTTCCTAGTAACACTGAGGTGAATCCTAGAGAAGAGTGCAAGGCCATAACTATGGAGGTAGAGGCCGAATCCGAGAAGATTGGGAAGGCTTTGAATGCCAGAGAAGAAGGCTTCACTGGGCGTTCAACGCCCTTAATGGTAGCAAGCCTGGTACTGAACGCCAGTGAGGAACCCTCACTGGGCATTCAATGCCCATCCTGGCAGCAGAGTTGGCGTTGAACGCCAGCCAAGGAGTACTGGCTGGGTGTTCAATGCCCAAACACCCAGGAACTCTGGCGCTGAACGCCAGTGAGGAACCCCTCACTGGGCGTTCAACACCCAACCATTCAGCCATTCTGGCACTGAACGCCAGTGAGGAACCCCTCGCTGGGCATTCAACACCCACACACCCAGGGAAGCTGGTGTTGAACGCCAGCAAGGACATCCCTACTGGATGTCCAACGCCCAAACTGCTAGAGGGACTGGCGTTTAACACCAGTAAGGGTGGACAGCAAGGGCGTTCAACGCCCAAAGAGCTCACAGAGCTAGTGTTAAACGCCAGTAAAAGCACACCCTCTGAGTGCTTTAGTTCGACTCAAGAACCCTTTATCCCAGAACCAAAGAAAGCTGGTACACAAAATTGTGATCACACTTTTCACAACTCCGCACAACTAACCAGCAAGTGAACTGGGTCATCCAAGTAATACCTTACGTGAGTAAGGGTCGATCCCACGGAGATTGTCGGCTTGAAGCAAGCTATGGTCATCTTTTAAATCTCAGTCAGGCGGATTCAATTGGTTATGAGGTTTAGGTAATTAAAAGATAAATAAAACATAAAATAAAATAAAGATACTTATGTAATTCATTGGTGGAAATTTCAGATAAGCGTTTGGAGATGCTTTGTTGCTTCTGAACCTCTGCTTTCCTATTGTCTTCTTTCAATCATGCGTGCTCCTTTCCATGGCAAGCTATATGATCCTCTCGGATAAAAAATACCAGGTACGATCTCTGCACGGATAATCAACTGTCGGATTTCTCGTCTCGGATGAAAAATACAAGGTACAGCTACCGCATGGCTAATCATCTGTCGGTTCTCACTAGCGTCGGAATAGGACCCTTATCCTTTTGCACACTGTCACTGCGCCCGACATTCACAAGTTTGAAGCTCGTCACAGTCATCCCTTCCCAGATCCTACTCGAAATACCACAGACAAGGTTTAGACTTTCCAGATCTCAGGAATGGCTGCCAATCAGTTCTAGCCTATACCACGAAGATCCTAATCTCACAGACTCGGTCCGTGTATTAGAGACCCAAGAGAATATACTCCGGCTGTCGTCTAATGACTACGTTGAACATCATGTACTCTTCTTTGTGGTTGTCAGGCACGCGGAT
This sequence comes from Arachis hypogaea, assembly GCF_003086295.3. Taxonomy (NCBI): domain Eukaryota; kingdom Viridiplantae; phylum Streptophyta; class Magnoliopsida; order Fabales; family Fabaceae; genus Arachis; species Arachis hypogaea. The sequence continues at coordinate 41,017,159 of NC_092049.1, read as the reverse complement.
CTTGGCTAAGCAAGTAACGAAGATAGTGGGTGATTGTCACGGGTCACCCCTTCATTCTGACTTAACTGAATTAAGTATGAGAGTATATCTTGGAGAAGAAGTAAGCATGAATTGAAAGAGAAACAATAGTACTTGCATTAACTCATGAAGAACAGCAGAGCTCCGCACCTTAATCTATGAGGTGTAGAAACTCCACCGTAGAAAGTACATAAGAGAAAATAGTCTAGGCATGGCCGTGTGGCCAGCCTCCAAGTCCAAGGATGATAATATCATAATCCCCGAATACAATAGTAAAAAGTGCTATTTATACTAAACTAGTTACTAGGGATTATAGAAAATGAATAACTAAGTGCAGATAGTGTAGAAATCCACTTCCGGGGCCCACTTGGTGTGTGCTTGGGCTGAGCATTGAAGCTTTCACATGCATAGGCCATTCTTGGAGTTAAACGCTAGCTTGGGTGCCAGTTTGGGCGTTTAACTCCAGTTCTGGTGCCAGTTCTGGCATTTTACTCCAGAAAATGGTCTTTGGTTGGCGTTTAGACGCCAGTTTGGGCTATCAAATCTCGAGCAAAGTATAGACTATTATACATTGCTGGAAAGCCCAAGATGTCTACTTTCCAAAACAATTGAGAGCGCGCCAATTGGGCTTCTTTAGATCCAGAAATCCACTTCGAGTGCAGGAGGGTCAGAATCCAACAGCATCTGCAGTCCTTTTTCAGCCTCTGAATCAGATTTTTGCTTAGGTCCCTCAATTTCAGTCAGAAAATACCTGAAATTACAGAAAAACACACAAACTCCTAGTAAAGTCCAGAAATGTGATTTTTGCATAAAAACTAATAAAAATATAATAAAAAGTAACTAAAACATATTAAAAACTATGTAAAAACAATGCCAAAAAGGGTATAAATTATCTGCTCATCATAACACCAAACTTAAATTGTTGCTTGTCCCCAAGAAACTAAGAACAAAATAGGATAAAAATAAGAGAAAATACAATAAATTTCAAAATATCAATGAAGATTAGTTTTAATTAGATGAGCGGGACTAGTAACTTTTTGCTTCTGAACAGTTTTGGCATCTCACTTTATCCTTTGAAGTTCAGAATGATTGGCATCCATAGGAACTTAGAATTCAGATAGTGTTATTGATTCTCCTAGTTCAGTATGTTGATTCTTGAACACAGCTACTTTATGAGTCTTGACCGTGACCCTAAGCATTTTGTTTTCCAGTATTACCACCGGATACATAAATGCCACAGACACATAACTGGGTGAACCTTTTCAGATTGTGACTCAGCTTTGCTAGAGTCCCCAGTTAGAGGTGCCCAGAGCTCTTAAGCACACTCTTTTTGCTTTGGACCATGACTTTAACCACTCAGTCTCAAGCTTTTCACTTGACACCTTCACGCCACAAGCACATGGTTAGGGACAGCTTGATTTAGCCGCTTAGGCCAGGATTTTATTCCTTTGGGCCCTCCTATCCATTAATGCTCAAAACCTTGGATCTTTTTTTTGCATTTTTTTTCTTTTCTTTTTTTCGTAAGCTTTGTTTTCTTCATTGCTTTTTCTTGCTTCAAGAATCAATTTTATGATTTTTCAGATTATCAATAACATTTCTCTTTTTTCATTATTCTTTCAAGAGCCAACAATTTTAACATTCATAAACTTCACTATAAAAAATATGCACTGTTCAAGCATTCATTCAGAAAACAAAAAGTATTGCCACCACATCAAAATAATTAAACTAATTTCAAGATAGAATTCAAAATTCATGTACTGCTTTTTCTTTTTTAGAAAACCTTTTTCATTTAAGAAAGGTGAAGGATTCATAGGACATTCATAGCTTTAAGACATAGACACTAGACACTAATGATCATGTAATAAAGACACAAATATAGACAAAACATAAAGCATAAAATTCGAAAAACAGAAAAATAAGAACATGGAAATTAAAGAACGGGTCCACCTTAGTGACGGCGGCTAGTTCTTCCTCTTGAAGATCTTATGGAGTGCTTTAGCTCCTCAATATCTCTTCCTTGCCTTTGTTGCTCCTCTCTCATGGCCTTTTGGTCCTCTCTGATTTCATGGAGGATGATGGAGTGCTCTTGGTGCTCCATCCTTAGTTGCCCCATGTTGGAACTCAATTTTCCTAAAGAAGTGTTGAGTTGCTCCCAATAGTTGTGTGGAGGAAAATGCATCCCTTGAGGCATCTCAGGGATATCTTGATGAGGGACTTCCTCATGCTCTTGTTGAGGTCCATGAGTGGGCTCTCTTGTTTGCTCCATCCTCTTTTTAGTGATGGACTTGTCCTCTTCAATGAGGATGTCTTCCTCTATGATAATTCCAGCTGAATTGCATCGGTTACAGATGAGATGAGGGAAGGCTAATCTTGCCAAAGTGGAGGGCTTGTCCGCCACCTTGTAGAGTTCTAGAGGTATGATCTCATGAATTTCTACTTCCTCTCCAATCATGATACTATGGATCATGATAGCCCGGTCTATTGTAACTTCAGACCGGTTGCTAGTGGAAATGATAGAGCGTTAGATGAACTCCAACCATCCCCTAGCCATGTGTTTGAGGTCAAGCCTTCTTAGTTGAACCGGCTTTCCTCTGGAGTCTCTCTTCTATTAAGCTTTTTTCACACAGATGTCTATGAGGACTTGGTCCAACCTTTGATCAAGGTTGACCCTTCTAGTGAAAGGGTGAGGATCTCCTTGCATTATTGGCAAGTTGAATGCCAACCTCACATTTTCCAGACTAAAATCGAAGTAATTCCCCCAAACCATTGTGAGCCAATTCTTTGGGTTTGGGTTCACACTTTGATCATGGTTGTTAGTGATCCATGCATTAGCATAGAACTCTTGAACCATTAAGATTCTAACTTGTTGGATGGGGTTGGTGAGAGCTTCCCAACCTCTTCTTTGAACCTCATGTTGGATCTCCGGATATTCACTCTTTTTGAGCATAAAGGGGACTTCGGGGATCACCCTTTTCTTGGCCACAACATCATAGAAGTGGTCTTGATGGACCTTTGAGATGAATCTCTCCATCTCTCATGATTCGGAGGTGGAAGCAATTGCTTTCCCTTTCCTCTTTCTAGAGGTTTCTCCGGCCTTAGGTGCCATTAATGGTTATGAAAAAACAAAAAGCAGAGCTTTTTCCCACACCAAACTTAAAAGGTTTGCTCGTCCTCGAGCAAAAGAAGAAAGAAAGGAGTAGAAGAAAAAGAAATGGAGGAGATAGAGGAGTGTGTTGGTTTCGGCCAAGGGGGGTTTAAGTGTTTATGAAGTTTGAAATTGAAGGTAGTAAGGAGAGGTATTTATAGGGTAAGAGAAAGAGTGAATTGAGGTAGTGAGGATCCTGTGGGGTCCACAGATCCTGAGGCGTCAAGAAATTCTATTCCCTGCACCATTCTGGCATTTAAACGCCCTCTGTATGCCATTTCTGGTGTTTAACACCAACTCTGCTACCTTTTCTGGCGTTAAACGCTAAGCTGATGCCAATTTCTGGTGTTTAATGCCCACCAGACACCCTTCTCTGGCATTAAACACCAGTCTGTCTGCCATTCCTGGTGTTTAACGCCAGCCAGATACTAGACACCCTTTTCTGGCGTTAAACGCCAGTCTTCCTGCCATTTCTGGTTTTTAATGCCCAGAATGCTGCCAGACTGGGCATTAAACGCCCATTCTACTATCCTTACTAGCGTTTAAACACCAATAAGCCTGTCCTCCAGGGTGTGCTATTTTTGATGCTATTTTTGATTTTGCTTTAATTCTGTAGCTATTTTTATAACTTCACATGATCATCAACCTAAAGAAAACATAAAATGACAATGGAAAACAAATGTCTATAAAATAATATAATTAAATAACTTTGGGTTGCCTCCCAATAAGCACTTCTTTAATGTCAATAGCTTGACAGTGAGCTCTTAGAGAGCTTCACAGAGACTCAGAGCTTAATGGTGGCCTCCTAACACCAAACTTAGAAGTTGAGTGTGGGGGCTCTGTTTGACTCTGTATTAAGAGAAGCTTTTCATGCTTTCTCTCCATGGTTACAGAAGAAGATCCTTGAGCCTTAAACACAAGGTAGTCCTCATTCAATTGAAGGACTAACTCTCCTCTGTCTACATCAATCACAGCCCTTGCTGTGGCTAGGAAGGATCTTTCAAGGATGATGGATTCATCCTCATCCTTCCCGGTATCTAGGATTATAAAATCAGCAGGGATGTACAGGTCTTCAACCTTTACTAATACATCCTCTACAAGTCCATAAGCCTATTTCATTGATTTGTCTGCCATCTCTAATGAGATTCTTACAGCTTGTACCTCAAAGATCCCAAGTTTCTCCATTACAGAGAGTGGCATGAGGTTTATTCCTGACCCCAGGTCACACAGAGCCTTCTCAAAGGTCATGGTACCTATGGTACAAGGTATTAAGAATTTTTCGGGATCCGGTTTTTTTTAGGTAATTTCTGTTGAACCAAAGCATTCAGTTCATTGATGAGCAATGGAGGTTCATCCTCCCAAGTCTCATTACCAAATAACTTGGCATTCAGCTTTATCATTGCTCCTAGATACTGAGCAACGTGCTCTTCAATAATATTTTCATCTTCTTCAGAGGAAGAATACTCATCAGAGCTCATGAATGGCAACAGTATGTTCAGTGGAATCTCTATGGTCTCTATATGAGCCTCAGATTCCTTTGATTCCTCATTAGGAAACTCCTTATTGGTCAGTGGACGTCCATTGAGGTCTTCCTCACTGGAAATCACTACCTCTTCCTCCTCTATAGGTTCCGCCATGTTGGGTATATTGATGGCCTTGAACTCTCTCTTTGGATTCTCTTCTGTATTGCTTGGGAGAGTAGTAGGAGGGATTTCAGTAACTCTTTTACTCAGCTGACCCACTTGTGCCTTCAAATTTCTGATGGAGGACCTTGTTTCAGTCATGAAACTGAGAGTGGTCTTAGATAGATCAGAGACAATGGTTGCTAAGTCAGAGAGGCTCTGCTTAGAATTCTCTGTCTGTTGCTCAGAAGATGATGAAAAAGGCTTACTATTGCCAAACCTATTTCTCCCACCATTATTATTATTAAAGCCTTGTTGAGGCTTCAGTTGATCCTTCTATGAGAAATTTGGATGATTTCTCCATGAAGGATTATAGGTGTTTCCATAGGATTCTCCCATGTAATTCACCTCTTCCATTTCAGGATTCTCAGGGTCATAAGCTTCTCCTTCAGAGGAGGCTTCTTTAGTACTGCCAGATGTAGCTTACATTCCAGTCAGATTCTGAGAAATCATATTGACTTGCTGAGTCAATATTTTATTCTGAGCCAATATGGCATTCAGAGTATCAATCTCAAGAACTCCTTTCTTCTGAGTCATCCCATTATTCACAAGATTTCTTTCAGAAGTATACATGAACTGGTTATTTGCAACAATTTTAATGAGTTCTTGGGCTTCTGTAGGTGTTTTCTTCAGATGAAGAGATCCACCAGCAGAGTGGTCCAATGACATCTTGGACAATTCAGATAGACCATCATAGAATATACATAAGATGCTCCATTCTGAAAGCATGTCAGAAGGACATCTTCTAATCAATTGCTTGTATCTTTCCCAAGCTTCATAGAGGGATTCACCTTCCTTCTGTCTGAAGGTTTAGACTTCCACTCTAAGCTTGCTTAACTTTTGAGGTGGAAAGAATTTGGCCAAGAAAGCATTGACCAACTTTTCCCAAGAGTTCATGCTTTCTTTAGGTTGTGAGTTCAACCATATCTTAGCTCTGTCTCTTACAGCAAAGGGGAAAAGCATAAGTTTGTAGACCTCGGGATTAACCCCATTGATCTTAATAGTGTCACAGATTTGCAAGAATTCAGCTAAGAATTGATGAGGATCTTCCAATGGAAGTCCATGAAACTTGTAATTCTACTGCATTAGAGAAACTAATTGAGGCTTAAGCTCAAAGTCATTTGCTCCAATTGTAGGAATTGAGATGTTTTTTCCATAGAAGTCGGAAGTTAGTGAAGTAAAATCACCAAGCACCTTCCTTGCATCTCCACCATTGTTGTTGGGTTCGGCTGCCATGTCTACTTCTTTTTCGAAAATCTCTGTAAGGTCCTCTCCGGAGTGTTGTGCTTTAGCTTCTCTTAGCTTCCTCTTCAGAGTCCTTTCAGGTTCAGGATCAGCTTCAACAAGAATGTCCTTATTCTTGTTCTTGCTCATATGAAAAAGAAGAGAACAGAAAAGAAGAGGAATCCTCTATATCAGAGTACAGAGATTTCTTTATGTGAGTATAAGAATAGAAGAATAGAAGAATGAGGTAGAGAGAGAATGAGAGAAATTCAAACACAGAGAGAGGGATAGGATTCGAATTATGAGTAGAAGAGAAGTGTTAGTAAATAAATAAAATAAATAGAAAGAGATGAGAGAAAGAGAGTATTCGAATATTAATTAAAATAAAAGAAAATTATTAGTTAGAATTTGAAATTTAAGAAAAGAAATATAATAAAATTAGAATTTAAAACAACTAGTTAATTAAAAAGAATTTTGAAAAAGTGGTTAGTTGTTTTCAAAAATGAGAAGTGAAAAAGTAGTTAGGTGGTTTTGAAAAAGATAAGAAATAGTAAACTTTTTAAAATTAAAACAAACAAGTCAAGTGGTTAATTGAAAAAGATTTGAAAATAAATTTTGAAAAGATAAGAAGTTAGAAAAAGATTTTGAAATCAAATTTTGAAAAAGATATGATTGAAATTTATTTTGAAAAAGATTTGAAAAAGAAATTTAAAAAGATTTGATTTTGAAAATTAAAGTTGATGACTTGACTAACAAGAAATTAAAAGATATGATTCTACAATTTTAATATTGAACCTTTCTTAACAGGAAAGTAACAAACTTGAAATTTTTGAATCAAAGCCTTAATTGTTAGCAATAATTTTGAAAATTATGAAATAAAATAAGAAAAAGATTTTGAAAATTAATTAAAAAAAATTTCGGAAAACATGAAAGAAAAATGAAAAAGATTTGAAAAGATAAAATTTTTAAATTGAAATTTTGACTTGACTAACAAGAAATAACCAAATTTTAATTTTTTTGACCAAATCAACTCAAAATTTCGAAATTTATGAGTGAAATAAGGGAAAGATATTATTTTTTTTATTTTTGATTAATGAAGAAAAAGAAAAACAACAAAATGACACAAAACATAAGAATTTAAGATCAAAACAAATAATGCATGCAAGAACACTTTGAATGTCAAGATGAACACCAACAACACTTTGAAGATCATGATGAACATCAAGAACATATTTTTGAAAATTTTTAAGAAAGAAAGACATGTAAGACACCAAACATAGAAATTTTTAATGTTTAGACACTATGAATTCGAAAATGCATATGAAAAACAACAAAAAACACAAAACAAGAAAAATTAAAGATCAAACAAGGAAAATCATCAAGAACAACTTGAAGATCAAAGAAGAACACAATGCATGAATTTTCGAAAATCTTAGAAAAATTAAAAACATGCAATTGACACCAAACTTAAAATTTGACACAAGACTCAAACAAGAAACATAATTTTTTTTTGGTTTTATGATTTTATTAATTTTTTGTATATTTTTTCGAAAATAAAAATAAAAAAGCGTAAACATAAAATAAAATTACCCAATCTAAGCAACAAGATGAACCGTCAGTTGTCCAAACTCGAACAATCCCCGGCAATGGCGCCAAAAACTTGGTGCACGAGATTGTGATCACACTTTTCACAACTCCGCACAACTAACCAGCAAGTGCACTAGGTCGTCCAAGTAATACCTTACGTGAGTAGGGGTCGATCCCACGGAGATTGTCGGCTTGAAGCAAGCTATGGTCATCTTGTAAATCTCAGTCAGGTGGATGACGATTGGATTCCTGCCGGTAAAGAATTTTATAAAATTAATCACGTTGTAAGTATAGTTTCTAAACCAACAGAGAATCTTTTCGTACAAAAACTTGTTTGTCACTTAAGCAAACCCAATAAAATTTATAACCGAAGTATTTAAACCTCGGGTCGTCTTCTCAAGAAATTGCAAGGAGGTGTGATTTATTATTGGTTATGAAAAAAAGTGTATTTTTGGGGGTTTTCGAATTAAAGAACAAGTAAATTAAATGGCGAGAAAAATAAATTAATAATTAAGAAAACTCTTGGCAAAGTATGAGAACTGGAAATCCTATCCTAGTTATCCTTATCATGTGTGATGAGAATTGGCTTTCGCTCCCACTTAGTTAACCCTTACTAAATAAAGGAAAGTCAAGTGGCCCAATCAATTTGATCCTCAAGTTCTAGTCAACTCCTGTGAAAAGACTAGCTTTAGAGCGATCCAAATCAATCAGCGAGAATTCCAATTTTCATTCAACTGCTGAGTTTGACAACTCAAGTGTTACCAATTACTCAACCAAAGCCAAAAGGGGAAAAATCTAAATTATTTATATAATAAATAAAAGAAAGCAATCATAAATCTGAAATACCTCAAATTGCATTAAATAAAGAAATCAATTCTAACATGGAGTTCATAAGCCAAATTGAAATGATAAATAACAATTAAAGTAATAGAATAAATAAAAGTATAAAATAAATTAAAAGAACATTGAACCTGGAATGAAGAGAAGTAGCCTAATCATAATAGAAATCCTAAATCCTAATCCTAATCCTAAATCCTAAGAGAGAGGAGAGAGCCTCTCTCTCTAAAACTACATCTAAATCCTAAAATTGCGAATATAAAAGTTGTATATGTTGTATGAATGAATGGATTGATTCCCCCACTTTATAGCCTCTAATATGTATTTTCTGGGCCGAAAACTGCGTCAGAAACAGCCCAGAAATTGCTAATCACGAATTTTGTCATGCTAGTTTTTCGTCACTGCGACGCGTGCGCCTGATGCACGCGTCTGCGTCATCTATCCTCAGGGCAACTATAGCAAATTATATATCATTTCAAAGCCCCAGATGTTAGCTTTCCAACGCAACTAGAACCGCCTCATTTGGACATTTTTAGCTCATGTAATGACCGTTCGAGTGCGAAGAGGTCAGGCTGGACAGCTTTAGCAGTTCCTTCAGTTTCTTGTATTCGTTCAACTTTTGCATGCTTCCTTTCCATCCTCTAAGCCATTCCTGCCCTGTAATCTCTGAAATCACTTAACACACTTATCACAGCATCGAATGGTAATAAGAGAGGATTAAACATAGGAAACTTAAGGCCAAAGAAGCATGTTTTCAATCATGCCACAAAATCAGGATGGAAAACGTAAAATCATGCAAATCATATGAATAAGTGAGTAAAGAGTTGATGAAAACCACACAAATTAGCACAAGATAAACCATAAAATAGTGGTTTATCAACCTCCCCACACTTAAACATTAGCATGTCCTCATGCTAAGCTCAAGAGAAACTATAAGAGTGAAGAGGAATGGTAGAATGCATGAAATGCAACCTATCTATATGAATGCAACTACATGCAAAATGTTTCTACCTACTTGGTGAAAAGTAAATAAATCTTTCAAGAACAAATATGAACTGAATTTCACTAATTTAATTCATAAAATAAAGTACAAGTGAACTTGCAAGAAGAAAATAGCTCATGAAAGCCGGGAACAAAGAATCGAGCATCGAACCCTCATCGGAAGTGTATACACTCTAATCGCTCAGGTGTTTAAGGTTCGATCTCTCAATTCTCTACTAATCTTGCTTTTTAAGGCTTGCTCTTCATCTAACAGTCAACAAAAATTTAATACACAGATACACATATCAAGAGGTCTTTTAAGGGTTGTAATGGTGTTAGGGTCAAGGTAGGATTGTATTTGGCCAAGTGGACTAAAATCTGAATCCTTAATTAACTTAAACTTTCCACCTAACTTAGGAAAATCCATGTAATCATAATATAACATCTAACTATCCATTAACCATGTTTTCCATATATTCATGCATCCTAATTTCAAGTACAGTACATATGCATTGCTTTCACCTTTTACTTTGGGGCATTTTGTCCCCTTTTTACTTATTTGCTCTTTTTCTTTTCTTTTTCTCTTTTATTTATTTATTTATTTATTTTTATTTTTTTCTCTTTTCTTTTATATATATATATATTCTTTTTCTTTTATTTTTTTAATGCATATGATTAAATTATTGAATGCATGAACATGTTCTAAATATTTCTTTCACATTTTCATAAAGATATATAACCCCCAATTCTTAAACCAAACGTTTCCAAACCCAAATTCTCCAACACTTAAATCATGAACACTCTCACTAGTCTAAGCTAACTAAGGATTCAAATTAAGGACATTATTGTTTTTCACTTAGAGTTAGTGATGAGCTAAAGTAAAGAACAAAGGGGTATAATAGGCTCAAAATTAGTTTGCAAGGGATAATGAAAGGTAAGGCCATATGGGTATGTAAGCTCAGTAAAATGAAGGCCTCAATCATATAAGTGCATGCATACATCAAACCATGGAAATATAGAATTAAGCAAGACAAAGATCACAATTTTAGAGAGAACAACACACACCAAAAATAAAATATTGGTTGATAAAATGCAACCGATCAAATAGGCTCAAAATCCAACTGGTTATGTGTGTTCGAGCTCTAAACCATGTTCCAGTATAATATTTCTTCAGACAAGTTTATCAAAAATTTTAAATCAAATTAGTGAAATGTTATAAAAAGTTTCTTGAAAAAGAAATTCGTTACTTCAACCAAGCAGTGGTAGAATATGCACAAAATCAAACAAATATGCAATCAAACATGGAAATGCAACAATGAACAAACAAAGAAAATAAAACATTGGTGTTGAGAAGAAGGTAACTAACCCATGGAGATTGGTATTGACCTCCCCACACTTAAAGATTGCACCGTCCTTGGTGCATGCTGAGATGTACAAGTGGAAGGGTTGCTCCAACTGATGCTTTTCTCCAAAGATTGTGCAGGTGGACTTGTCTGTCGCCCCATATAGAAGTTCTTTTTCTTTCCTTTTCCGGTGGCCATCCTGAAAAAGAGGAAAAGAAGAAAAGTAACCCAAAAACAAAGATAGAAAACAAATAAAATATGGTTGGGTTAATGCCAAATAATAAGGGTCTCAATTACATGGTAGCTACAACACGTACATGAGAAAGTAATAGAAGCACATGGCATACCAATGGTGCAAAATTTGCAACAATGAGGGAGAGTGTGAGTAATGCAAGATAGTGTAAGTTCATGTCAATGCAAGATAATATAAGTATCATGAAGGAGTAGCATTAACTTATGAAGAATAATACCCAGTCAGAGTAAAACAAGTCATGAAGCACCAGAATAATTCAAGAAAAGACGTAACAGTTGAAGAAGAAAATTTAACACCAATTGAAAAAATAATAAATTTAGAAAAGAAAATAAAAATATGCACAAAATTAAAATGCAATGAATGAAAGCATGCAAATAAATTAAGTAAAAAAGAATGAAAGTGAAGAGGGATGAGAAGTTAAAGGGATGAAGAAGAATAAAGTAAGAAAGGAGGAAGAAAGAAAGAGAAAAGATAGAAGAAAAGATAAAAGAAATTAGGATTAGAAAAGAAAAGATAACAAAAGTGGGTGGCGCAGGGATCTGGTAATGAAGCGCTGTCGACACACATGCGTACGCGTGAATCGCGTAATTGGGAAGGCGACGCGTAAGCGTCGGTCACGCGTACGTGTGACCGTGTTTGTGCTACTAGCGCGAGGGCAACGTGGCACTCGCACAACTCTCTGTTTGTCTTGGGTGTGTGCCAATATAACATGTGACGCATGCGCGTGGGTGACGCGATTGCGTGAATAGCCTCTTTTTGTAAAACGACGCGAATGCATGGGGCATGCGTTCGCGTGATAGGGCTGGTGCTTCCAGCACCATTCCAGCCCTACTCCATCATAACTTGCTGCCATATACCTCTTTTACGTTGATTTTTAGGGCCACGCATTCGCGTGGGTGACGCAGACGCGTGGGAGGCTCTTTTTCAGAATGACGTGGACGCGTCATTGACGCAGTCGCGTGGGCATATTTGTGCCTAAGGCAAGCCTCCAGCCACGCTTTCGCATGACTTTCTGCTTCTTTTCTTCTTGTGTCCAAGGCACCTATGTCGCGGATGTGTCAGCGATGCTTGCGCATCGCGTGCATCTTTTTTTTATGCAGTATGCAGATGCTGATGCAGGCATTATGAATGAACACTAAAAAAAATAGAATAAAATAAAGCTAAGAACAAAACAAAATAAAACTAAGACTGAAAAAGAACGATCATACCATGGTGGGTTGTTTCCCACCTAGCACTTTTAGTTAAAGTCCTTAAGTTAGACATTTGATGAGCTCCCTGTTATGGTGGCTTGTGCTTGAACTCATCCAGGAATCTCCACCAATGTTTGTAATTCCAATGGCCTCCGGGATCCCAAACTAGTTGCATAAAACCTTCAAGCAGGTTAAAGCAAGTGATAAGGCCCCAAGAGTGTTGATTGCTAGACTGAATTCCGAGGTCCCAAACCTTGCTTCTGCACCCATCTTCTTGTTGATCATCATTTTTCCACTTGGGTGGTGAACAGTCGGAATTCTTACGGAGACATCCAAACAATTTCCTAGACCCATTCAATTGAGAATTATACCAACCCTTATACTTCAATTTGGAGCATGCAACCATATTGAACCTTGCATGACAACTCTTACCACTAACCATCTCCCTCTTACTCTTATAGCCACAAAGAGCTCTATGTTGCCCATCCGTCTCAAGCAAAGCATATTCAAGTGGGCTAATTAAGCTTAGAGATGAGAGATTTACCCACTTGAATGAAGGGATGGATGGTGATGGCTTTGGGGGAGAGGTCTCCAACAACTTTGGCAAGGTGATTTCCAGCTCCATTCCCTTGAGTTCTTCAGCCTCTTTGCAAGCTTCTTCAATATCAACCTATTCCTCTTGGTAGCTTTCTTCTAATTCGATCTCTTCTTCAATGTTCACCAAGGGAATGGGAGCTTGTGCTTCTTCTTCTTTAATCTCCATGTCAAGTCCAATGGGAGAGGATTCAAATGTAGATAAGAATTCATCAATGATTGAATCCATCTCTTGATCATCCCTTTCAAAGTCTTCAACCATGATATGCCTTTGAGGTCTTACACCATCCTCAACATCAAATTCAAACTCCTTAGAAGGAGGCTCTATGACTGGGTTTTCCCATGGACGTTCCGCATCTCCTAAGTCTTCAACCAATTCTTCCTCTTCGATAATTCCGACTTCCTCCACTTGTTCCAATACAAAGTCATGCTCCTTACTATCCACCGAAGTTTCTAGTGTCTCCTTCATGCTACATTCTTCATTAGATTCTCCACATGAAGCCATGGGGGTTCCTTGAGTGCCCGAACGTTGGGAAGGTAATCGATTTATTGCTTGCTCCAGTTGATGAAGGGTTGCATGAAATTGATCTACTGTTTCCTTGAGGCGAGCCTGTGATTCTTGGGTTGATGGAGATGGACATGGTGCATATAGAGGTGGTGGTTCCTGGGAGTAATTGGGTTGGAATTGGGGTGGATAGGGTTTAGGGTCATATGGAGGTGAAGGATTGTAGGTGGCTTGTGAGTATGGTGGTTCAAAGCTATGTTGAGGAGGTGGTTCATTGGCATATGATGGAGCTTGCTGGTAACTACAAAGGGGTCCACCATATCTATCATCTTGGTACGCACCTCAGAATGGCTCTTGACCATAGTAATTTGGTCGAGGTGGTTTGTCATGAGGGGGTCCACCATAACTATTGTCTTGGCATGCATTGTAGAATGGTCGTTGTCCATGGTATCTTGGAAGGTGTTGTTGCCGAAAGGGTTGATCAGACCCTCGTGGCTCCTTCCATCTTTGATTGTTTCGACCTTGATGCATGTTCCTGTTATAGCTTCCATTCCTTTCAACAACATTAGAACCAAACTTGAAACCAGATGTGCGAGAATTCATAGTAGCAAAAGAAAATAAAAACAAAAACTAATAAAAAATTAATAAAAATAAACTCCTAAAACTAGAAACACTGACAACAATATAAGATAAAGATTTGAAAAAGGTTTAAATTTTGAAAAGGTTTGAATTTTAAAATTTTAAATTTAAATTTTGAAATTTGAATTTTGAATTTTGGAATTTAAATATTGAAATTTGAAATTTGATTTTGAAATAAGATAAGATAAGATTATGAAAAAAGATATGATTTTTGAGAAAGATTTGAATTTTGAAATTTAAAACTAAGATAAGATAAGATAAAAATTTTAAAATAAAAATCTGAATTTTTTTTTGTAATTTTCGAAAAAAATCAATTAAAATAAAGAGAAAAGATATTTTTGAATTTAATGAGGAAAGAGAAAAACAATAAAATGACACCAAAGTAAAATTTTTAGATCAAAACGAAGAAAACAACCAAGAACAACTTGAAGGTCAAGATGAACACGAAGAACAACTTGAAAATCAAGGAAGAACAAGGAACATTATTTTCCAAAATTTTAATAACTAAATAAAAACCAATAACCTCTTAATTTACGAAAAAGTAAAAATAAAAACAAAAATAAAAACAAATAAACAAGCAAAAAGAAAATATTTACAATAACCAATAATAAGGTACACGTTTGCAATTCCCCGGCAATGGCACCATTTTGAACGAACTGGATTTAATGTCAGTAAAGAATTTTATAAAATTAATCACGTTGTAAGTATAGTTTCTAAACCAACAGAGAATTCTTTCGTACAAAAACTTGTTTGTTACTTAAGCAAACCCAATAAAATTTATAACCGAAGTATTTAAACCTCGGGTCGTCTCCTCAAGGAATTGCAGGGAGGTGTGATTTATTATTGGTTATGGAAAAAGTGTATTTTTGGGGGTTTTTGAATTAAGGAACAAGTAAATTAAATGGCGAGAAAAATAAATTAATAATTAAGAAAACTCTTGGCAAGGTATGAGAAAAATAAATTAATAATTAAAAAAATTCTTGGCAAGTAAACTATCAGGTGTGATGAGAATTGGCTTTCGCTCTCACTTAGTTAACCCTTACTAAATAAAAGAAAGTCAAGTGGTCCAGTCAATTTGATCCTCAAGTTGATGCCAGGGCATTTTGGCTAGTTTTGTTGACCTTTTTTCTTTACTCTTTTAGGATAGTTTCATGCATTTTCTTAGTAAATAAGCAAGTTTTGGGTAAATATACACTTACATCTTGATTCAAGCAAATATTGTGAACTTTACATGATTTCATGAGAATTATGCATGAATTGAATGATAATATGGATGATGCATGATCTCATGACTTGAAACAAAGCTTTGATGCACCTTGTTTGTTTGATTTTAGGACAAAGGAAGAAAAGAAGAGCCACGTTAGGAGCCACGTTAGTCTCACTAACGTGACCACTAACGTGGAAAGGGAGCAAGCTTGCAACGTTAGTGGAAAAAGTTACCACCAATAACGCCCTCGAATGCCATCATAGCCCAAGTTAGTTGCCACGTTAGTTACACTAACGTGGAAACTAACGTGGAAGAAAGGGGGAGCTCCAACGTTAGTGGTGAAAGTGATCACCACTAACGCTACACTAAGCCAAGTTAAGAGCCACGTTAATCCAATTAACGTGGACTCTAACGTGGAAGTAAAGAGGGGTCGCAAGCGTTAGTGACACTCACCTTTGTCACTAATGCTAGGCCAAGTTTAGATTGCCCACGTTAGTGGTCACGTTAAGACCACTAACGTGAAGGGTAACGTGGAGCAATGAATGATAGGCCAACGTTAGTGATACTCACCTTTGTTACTAATGTTGGAGATGGCAAGCATACCCACGTTAGTTACACTAACGTGGAGAACTAACGTGGGAAAGATGGGCACTTTGAAACATTAGTGACAAAGGTGATTGTCACTAACTCTCTTGAAGCTTGGGCATGCCCACGTTAAGGGCCACGTTAGTTACACTAATGTGGACCATTAACGTGGAAGAAAGGGATAAGAAGCAACGTTATTGGTAAAAGTGAGTGCCAATAACGTTTGCGAAGGGCTAATAGGCAACGTTAGTGGTCACGTTAGTACCACTAACGTTGAAGTTAACGTGAATCACTTAGTTTGGAACGTTAGTGATAAAGTTATCGTCACTAACGCTCTCGAACCAAAATTTACACTTAACGTTAACGCCACTAACGTCCTAATTAACTTCCCATCGTGCCTAACTCACACTTTCTTTGCAAGCAAAGCTGAGCCCACTAGAGACTGTAACTATTTCAACTGAAGATAAAGGGCCCATATCCAAGACTTGAAGAGCTAACTAAAAGATCTGAAGAGTAGTATATATAGGGAGAGTTTTGAATTGAAAGGAGATCTGGAACTTGAGAACTATACTCTGTATATTTTACTTTCTCTGTAACTTCTAGTTTATATTTTCAGAATGTACTTTTCATTTTTGCTTTCCATTTCTAGAGCTGTGAACAACTAAACCCCTTTTCATTGGGTTAGGGAGCTCTGTTGTAATTTGATGGATCAATAATAGTTTTTATTATTCTTCCTCTTTCTTTTCTCTTGATTTTACTAGAAAGCTTTTGTTCTTCATCCAATTGGTTAGCTATCTTGGAAGAGAAGCTCTCTATAATTGGATCTCCTCGGAACCTTAGAAGAGGAATGAGGAGATCATGCTAGAATTGCTTTCTCATGCTGGACCAAATTGGGGTTTGGATGGATATAGTGATATATAATCCTACCAACACTTTGATTTGGGAATGCATGTGGTATAATCAGTGACCAAACTTCATCTCTTCCCAAGAGCAATTAAATCAAGGAATTGGGCAATTGTTCAATCTTAGAGAGATTGGGTTGCCAAGTAATTGGAATCCAATCACTTAAGATTGCCAAGGAGATCAATGAATACATTGATTGAGGAAGAGATGAAAATGAGCTTGATCCGGAGAATGCAACATCTCCTAAGCCCAATGAATCCTCCATTTCTGATCTTACCCATTCTCTTTATTTTCTGCCATTTACTTTTCTGCTCATCTCCCCAAATCCCCATTTAATATTCTGCAATTTACTTTATGCCATTTACATTCCGCCATTTATTTCCAGCACTTACATTTTCTGTTATTTACTTTTTCGCCTTTTAATTTTCTGCAATTCCTCAACTCAATTTCTGCTTAGCTCAACTAGAACATTCCTCTAACTAAAGTTGCTTGACCAATCAATCCCTGTGTGATTCGATCTCACTCTATTGTGAGTTTTTACTTGACGACAATTCGGTATACTTGCCGAAGGAAAATTTGTTGAGAGATAAGTTTTCGTGCATCAAGTTTATGGCGCCGTTGCTGGGGATTAATTTTGTATCGACAATGATTAAGTTGGAGGATAACTAGATTGAGCATTTTTCTTTTGTTTTGTTTAATTCCATTTGAGTGATTTACTTTCAGTTTTAGTTATTTTCTTTCCTTTATCCCTTACCCATTTGTTGTGTTTTCTTCATTATTTACAATTCAGTTAACTAACCCACTAACTGTTTGATATATTGCACCACTCACACTAACAGCCATTCTAACAAGAGTAATTTCCATTCAGTTTCTTCTTGATTTTTGCTTTGTTGGTTGTATGACAGGTAGAAGAAGCGGGGCTTCAACTTCCTTTGATTCTGAACCTGAGAGGACCTTCCTTAGATTAAGGAGGGAAGCAAAAGGAAAGAGAGTCGTTGGTGCTGAGGAAGAGGAAGAGTATTTTGAACTAAATATGGAGGAGAATATGGAGAACCATCATGAAGAAGAAGCTCACAACCATGCCAAAGAAGGCCCAGTAAATCATGCTGGGCAAGAGAGAAGAGTTCTAGGCTCTTATATCAATCCAAACCCAGGAAACTGTGGAAGTAGCATCCAAAAGCCAACCATACATGCCAATAACTTTGAACTAAAATCCCAGCTCATCACCCTAGTCCAGAACAACTGTGCATTCGAAGGAAGTGCCCAAGAAGACCCCAATCAACATCTCACCACCTTCCTAAGGATATGTGATACTGTGAAGTCTAATTGTGTTCATCTTGACACTTATAGACTGCTTCTGTTTCCCTTTTCACTCAAGGATAAATCATCTAAATGGATGGAATCCTTCCCGAAGGAGAGTTTGACAACCTAGAAAGAGGTGGTGAACAAATTCTTGGCGAGATTTTACCCCCTTCAAAGAATCAACGGGTTGAGAGCTGAGGGGCAAACATTCAGGAAACAAGATGGTGAAACTCTCTATGAAGCATGGGAGAGGTTTAAGGACATGACAAGAAGGTGTCTTCCAGATATGTTCAATGAATGGGTGCAGTTACACACTCTATCAGGGTCTTTCTTATGAATCAAAGAAGGCAGTAGACCACTCATCCGGGGGATCTCTGAACAAGAAGAAGACCATTGAAGAAGCCATAGATGTCACAGAGACTGTAGCTGAGAATGACTACTTCTATGCTTCTGAAAGGGGTATTACGCGAGGAGTAATGGAGCGAACAACATGGATGTACTGCTGGCTCAAAACAAGATGATCACCAAGCAGCTGGCTGACCTTACCAAGAGGATGGAAAGAAACCAAGTTGCAGCAGTCACCACCTCATCAGCAGCTCAAGAAGGAGTGAATGCAGAGGACGAAGGTGACCAGGAACAAGCCAACTATATTGGGAACTCACGTAGGCAAACCCATGATCCATACTCCAAAACTTATAATCTTGGTTGGAAGAACCACCCAAACTTTGGGTGGGGAAATCAACAAGATCAAGGCCAAGATCAGAGACGTCACAACCCCAACAACAATGCAACTCACCAAC
The DNA here is from genome assembly GCF_003086295.3 of Arachis hypogaea. NCBI lineage: Eukaryota > Viridiplantae > Streptophyta > Magnoliopsida > Fabales > Fabaceae > Arachis > Arachis hypogaea. The sequence continues at coordinate 40,998,364 of NC_092049.1, read as the reverse complement.
ATTCCACATAGAGATCATATCAACACCCACCCAACAATACCTCTCATCATCCATATCAAAACCAAAATGGCCCTTCTCACCACTCTGACCTCAACTCATCATCACCATCCGAAGATAGACTCTCAAGGATTGAGACTCTACTTGAAGGCATATGTAAGGAAATCCAAGACAACAAAGTGTTCAAGGAGGAGGTGCGAGCTAATATCAAAAACCAGGGAGACACCATCAAGAGGCTGGAGTCTCAAGTGGGATACCTCTCTCAGCAAATTCCAAAACCCATCGATAGCTTCCCAAGTGACACGGAGAAAAACCCGAGAGGTGAGGGGAAGAATGCAAGATGGTCAGTATAAGTGATGGGGGGAATGTGGAGGAACTGAACAAACCCTTAGAACAATCTCGAGATATTTCAGTAGAGAAGCAAGAAGAGGGTAACCAAGAAACCAAAACCACACAGAAGGAGATTCTGAACCCTTATGCACCTTTTCCCCAAAGACTCAAGGGTGGTGTAGAAAAGAGAGTATACTCAAAGTTTCTCGACATGTTTGCATCTCTCCATGTAAACATACCATTCATCAAGACTCTCCAACAAATGCCCTCATACATTAAGTATATGAAAGAGTTGCTGACCAAGAAAAATTTACTGAAGGGAGGACAAACAATATTGATGAATAAAGAGTGCAGTGCTCTCATTCAAACAGAGTTGCCTACAAAAAAGAAGGATCCAGGGAGTTTTCACATCCCTTGTGCTATAGGAGAAATAGTGATTGATAAGGGACTCTGTGACCTGGGAGCAAGCATCAACTTAATGCCTTTATCCCTCATGAAGAAGCTTCAGATCAATGAGCTAATGCCCACAGACGTAATCATCAAGCTGGCTGATAAAACTCAAAAACAAGCAGTAGGAGTGGTTGAAAACGTGTTGGTAAAGGTTGGGAATTACTTCCTTCTGACAGACTTTGTCATCTTGGAGATGGAAGAGAGTCACCTCCATCTAATCATATTGGGAAGGCCTTTCCTAGCCACAGCCAGGGCACTTATAGATGTGGAACGAGGAGAGCTAATATTGAGGATACATGATGAACAACTTACCTTCAATGTCTTCAAACCCTCACAAGAAGCAGATCAAGAAAACAAGGAATCAAGGGGAGATCACAATAAGGCACTGGTGGAAGAAACAAGTACTGAAGCACAAACAATACACTTGGGAATCCCTTTAGTTGACAAACAATACAGTCAGAAGGAACAACAGCTAAAGGAAACTCAAGAGGAGCTAAACCAACCAGAGTCACATGAGACTAGCAACAAAATTTCCCTGGAAGGAGAGGCCATAAGGAGCAAGATAGCTTTAAAAGAAACAAGGAAGAAGGCACCAAGGAGATGGAGGAACAAGAAGATCCCTACAAAGGATTTCTCTCCAGGGGATAAAGTAATCTCTGCTTATTTCCCAGCCATTCCACCTCATTTACCCACCATTCCATCTCAGCTGCCTAAAGTCTACACCATCAGCAGAATTCTATTCTTGGAATATGTGGAGATTCTTAATGAAGCCAACGGAGATAGATTCACTGCGAGAGGGGAATATTTGAAGCATTACCAACCACCCTGACTAAGGCAAAACGTCAAGCTAATGACGCTAAAGAAGCACTTCATGGGAGGCAACCCATGTTTTATATGCTTTATATCTTTTGAGTCTCTTTTTTCTTAGGATGTTTAAAGTAGTTAATAAAGAAAGGCTCATGGATTCCAAATCAAATTTGGCAAACACTTAAATGAATCATTATATGCAACATATAGTGAACAACAAGTTTGGTGTTCAAGGCACACTAAGAGGACATAAATGCAATTCATATCATGTTAATCTTAGAGCCTAAATCAACTCTTTTTACACTGCATGGTCACAAACTAAGTTTGGTGTCACCAATGTTGCATACATGAACTCTAAAGAGAGTCAGTTGGATTGCATTCATGAATATCACTTAGTTATTTAAAAAAATGAAAATTTTAAAGAGTAGTTATTTCACTTTTTAATTCTTGCCGCCACTATCCAAAACTCATTAATTATATTCCTTTTATCTTGTAGGAGAAATGAAAGGAAGGATTGAAGAGAAATGATGGATCGCCAAGAAGAATCAAGGAATTAGAAGCAAAAGAAATAAAGTAAGAAAGAAAGAAGAAAGAATAAGAAAAGATAGAAAAATTAGGATTAGAGAAGAAAAGATAACAAAATTGGCTGATCTGGATATTCTGTGTGCCGCTTGTGACGCGGACGCGCGGATAGCGCTTCTATGAAATGACGCGGACGCGTCATCCACGCGGTCGCGTGGATCGATCTGTGCCATTAGCGCGAGGGCAGCCGCGCGGTCGCGTAACTTTCTGTTTGAAGCTCATATTGCCAAATTTTAGGGTGACGCGGTCGCGTGGCGGACGCGGACGCGTGGATTAATTTGTGCCAAAGGCATGCCTCCAGCCACGATCTCGCGTGACTCTCTGTTCGGTTCTTTTCTTCCAAAACGCACTGGTGACTCGGACGCGTCAGCGACGCTGCCGTGTCGCGTGCGTGTTTTTTTTTTTTAACTAAAAAAATTGCAGAATGCAATGCTAATATGAATGTTATGCAAAACTCCAGGTTCAATACAATAAAATAAAATAAAACTCGAAAACAAATAAAACTAAATAAAAATGAAAAAGGAACGATCATACCATGGTGGGTTGTCTCCCACCTAGCACTTTTAGTTAAAGTCCTTAAGTTGGACATTGGATGGGCTTCCTGTTATGGTGGCTTGTGCTTGAACTCATCCAGGAATCTCCACCAATGCTTGGAATTCCAATAGCCTCCGGGATCCCAAACTAGGTGCAGAAAGCCTTCAAGTAAGTTAAAGCAAGTGACAAGACCCCAAGAGTGTTGATTGCCAGAATGAATTCCGGGGTCCCAAATCTTGCTTTTGCACCCGTCTTCTTGTTGATCATCATGATTCCATCCGGGTGGTTCAGCTTTAGAATTCTCACTGAAGCGTCCAAACAACTTCCTAGACCCATTCAATTGAGCTTTACACCAACCTTTGCGTTTAAACTAAAAGCTTCCAACCATAATGAACTTTGCAGGACAATTCTTACCACTGACCATTTTCCTCTTACTCTTAATGCAACAAAGAGCTCTAAGTTGACCATCCATCTCCAGTAGCCCATATTCAAGTGGGATTAGAAAGCTAAAGGATATGAAATTTACCCACTTGAATGTTGTGAAGGATGATGGCAACTTAGGGGGAGGTATTTCTAATGAAATTGCAAGCTCCACTCCCTTGTGCTCTTCTTTGACCACTTCCACCTCTTTGCAAACTTCTTTAATTTCAACCTCTTCCTCTTGGTAGCTTTCTTCCAATTCAATCTCTTCTTCATTACTTACCAAGAGCATGGGAGGTAGTGCTTTTTCTTTTTGAATTTTCATCTCTTGATCTCTTTAAAGTCTTTAGCCATGATATGCCTTGGAGGTTGTACACCCTCCTCAACATCAACATCAAACACCGTGGAAGGAGGCTCTGTGACTGGACTTTCCAATGGAGGTACAACATCTCTTAAGTCTGCAACCACTTCTTCCTTTTTAATAATTGCTGCTTTGTCCAGTTGTTTAAGTATAAAATCGTACTCATCCTCGATGATTTTCTTTCCATGACAACTCCTTTCAACTACTCCTTCATCCTCAAGAGTCTCTCCTACCTTTACCCGTAGGGCCTCCTCTAGCTCTTTATGAAGTATGGATTCGCGAAGATGATTCCTTCTTTCCTGTTCCATATCAATAGCATAATTGGGATCATCTTGCTCTTGGATTGATGGATGTGGGTGCTCTTCCATGGAGGGTGGTGATGGGATGAAAAGATCATTATGTGGTTGAAAAGGAAGTGCACTAGAGCTTGAGGGTTGAATATTGGAGGTAGAGGGTTGGTTCATGCGGGATATAAGATTTTGGAGTGTAGAGGTGAGACCAATGATGTTAGAGATGAGTGTATTGTTATCCAATGGAGGTTGGGGTGGATCTATGTATGGTTCATTTGGTTCATAGGGTGGTTGGTATGGTGGATGTGGGTTAGGGTCATATGGAGGTAAATGGTGTAAAGGGGCTTGTGAGTTTGGTGGTTCAAAGTTGTGTTGAGGAGATGGTTCATAAGTATATGATGGGGGTCCACCATATCTATTGTCTTGGCATGAATTGTAGGACGGTCTTTGTCTGTGATACTGTGGAAGGTGTTGTTGCCGAAAGGGTTGATCAGATCCTCGTGGCTCCTTCCATCTCTGATTATTTTGACCTTGATGCATGTTCCTGTTATAATTTCCATTCCTTGCAACATTATTAGAACCAAACTCAAAGCCAAAGGGGTGAGAGTTCATGATAGCAAATAAAAATTAAAAACGAAAATAAAAACAAATTGAAATTAAAAGGTTATTGAAATTTAAATTTTGAATTTGAAAATTAAATTTTTTGAAATTTGAAATTTGATTTTTGAAATAAGATAAGATAAGATTTTTGAAAAAGATATGATTTTTGAAAAAGGTTTGAATTTTGAAATTTAAAATTTGAAATTTGAGTTTTAAATTTTGAATTTTTGAATTTAATGAGGAAAGAGAAAAACAATAAAATGACACTAAACTTAAAATTTTTAGATCAAAACGAAGAAAACAACTAAGAACAACTTGAAGGTCAAGATGAACACGAAGAACAACTTGAAGATCAAGATGAACATCAAAAATAAATTTTTGAAAAATTTTTAATAACTAAATAAAAACCAATAACCTCTTAATTTACGAAAAAGCAGAAATAAAAACAAATAAATAAATAGAAAGCAAATATTTACAATAACCAATAATAAGGCACACGTTTGCAATTCCCCGGCAACGATGCCATTTTGACGTCGGGATTTTTGCCAGTAAAGAATTTTATAAAAACAGTCGCGTTGTAGATATAGTCTCTAAACCAATATAAATCCCTTCGTACAAACGTTTTAGTTGTCACAAGTAACAAACCCCTTTAAAATTGATAACCGAGTATTTAAACCTCGGGTCGTCTTCTCAAAGAATTGCAGGGAGATGTTCTTATTATTGGTTATGAGTCTTGTAAATTGGGGTTTTGGAGTTTGGGCAATGGGCATAGGTATATTTAAATGACAAGTAAAATAAATTAACAATAATAAAATCTCTTGGCAAGGTATGAAGAACTGGAAGTCCTATCCTGGTTATCCTTATCAATTATGATGAGAATTGAATTTTTCTCCCACTTTGTTAACCTCTAACTATGAAGGTAAGTTAAGTGGATGAATTAATTCTGATTCCTCAAGTCCTAGTCTTTCCTTGGGAAAAGTTAGAGTTATTGGAACCCGAATTAATTCTTGAAGAATTCCAATTTTCAATCAACAATGAGTTTTATAACTCAAGTGTCTCCAACGACTCAACCAAAGCCAAAAGGGAATAGAATCTACTTGAATGAAAATAATTTGAATACATAAATTAAAGAGAGCAATCGTAATTCTGAAATACCTCAATTAACATTAATTCAAAGAGTAATCTGTAACATAGAAGAATTCATAAATAAAATTGGGAAAATAATAAAAAGAACATTGAACCTGGGATTGAGAGTCAGTCCTAAAACTAAGAGAAATCCTAACTCCTAATCCTAAGAGAGAGGAGAGAACCTCTCTCTCTAAAAACTACATCTACTCCTAAAATTGTGAATGTGGAAACTTGTTCTCATGAATGAATGGATTCCCCCACTTTATAGCCTTTAATCTGTGTTTTCTGGGCCGCAAACTGGGTCAAAAACAGCCCAGAATTCGCTGGTTGCGAATTCAAACACGCTGATTTTTCGTCACTGCGACACGTCCGCGTGGAGCACGCATTCGTGTCACCTATCGTCAAGGAAACTATGGCATATTATATATTAAATCGAAGTCCCAGACGTCAGCTTTCCAACGCAACAGGAACCGCGTCATTTGGACTTTTGTAGCTAAAGTTATAGCCGTTTGAGTGCGAAGAGGTCAGGCTGGACAGCTTAGCAATTTCTCCAACTTCTTGTATTCCTTCCACTTTATCATGCTTCATTTCCATCCTCTAAGCCATTCCTGCCCTGTAATCTCTGAAATCACTTAAGGCCAAAGAAGCATGTTTTCAATCAAAGCACATAATTAGGAAGGCAAATGTAAAACCATGCAAATAGTATGAATAAGTGGGTAAAGAGTTGATAAAATCCACTCAATTGAGCACAAGATAAACCATAAAATAGTAGTTTATCACCCTTACAGAGCACTTAGCCTAAGAAATGCAATAAACCCTGAAAAGGAAGGGAAGATCAAGGAATAAAGATCTCATAGGATGCAATCAAGCAAATATTCAAGAGCATAATAGGGACTTGAAAACCAGTAAAGGAATGAACCTAAATTGCTATGCATGAAACCCCATGAACCCAAGAACTTTACTTCTGTAATAAGAACTTGTTTCTCTTGTTCTTTCATTCATCATTCTTATTTTTCAGTACTTGCTTTGGGACAAGCAAGCTTTAAGTTTGGTGTTGTAATGCCAGGGCATTTTGGCCAGTTTCACTGACCTTTTTCTTTACTCTTTTAGGATAGTTTCATGCATTTTCTTAGTAAATAATCAAGTTTTGGGTAAATATACACTTACATCTTGATTCAAGAAAACATTGTGAACTTTACATGATTTCATGAGAATTATGCATGAATTGAATGATAATATGGATGATGCATGATCTCATGACTTGAAACGAAGCTTTGATGCACTTTGTTTGTTTGATTTCAGGACAAAGAAAGCAAAGAAGAGCCATGTTAGGAGCTATGTTAGTCTCACTAAGGTGGAAAGGGATCAAGCTTGCAACGTTAGTGGAAAAAGTTACCACCAATAACGTCCTCGAATGCCATCATAGCCGACGTTAGTTGCCACGTTAGTTACACTAACGTGGGAACTAATGTGGAAGAAAGGGGGAGCTCCAACATTAGTGGTGAAAGTGATCACCACTAACGCCACACTAAGCCACGTTAAGAGCCACGTTAATCCAATTAACGTGGACTCTAACGTGGAAGTAAAGAGGGGTCGCAAGCGTTAGTGACACTCACCTTTGTCACTAACGCTAGGCCAAGTTTAGATTGCCCACGTTAGTGGTCACGTTAAGACCACTAACGTGAAGGGTAACGTGGAGCAATGAATGATAGGACAACATTAGTGACACTCACCTTTGTCACTAACGTTGGAGATGGAAAGCATACCCACGTTAGTGGCCACGTTAGTTACACTAATGTAGAGAACTAACGTGGGAAATAGAGGCACTTTGAGACGTTAGTGACAAAGGTGATTGTCACTAATGCACTCGAAGCTTGGGCATGCCCACGTTAAGGGCCACGTTAGTTACACTAACGTGGACCATTAACGTGGAAGAAAGGGATAAGAAGCAACGTTATTGGTAAAAGTGAGTGCCAATAACATTTGTGAAGGGCTAAGAGGCAACGTTAGTGGTCACATTAGTACCACTAACATTGAAGTTAACGTGAATCACTTAGTTTGGAATGTTAGTGATAAAGTTATCATCACTAACGCTCTCGAACCAAAATTTACACTTAACGTTAATGCTACTAACGTCCTAACTAACTTCCCATCATGCCTAACTCACACTTTCTTTGCAAGCAAAGCTGAGCCCACTAGAGACTGTAACTACTTCAACTGAAGATAAAGGGCCCATATCCAAGACTTGAAGAGCTAACTAGAAGATCTGAAGAGTAGTATATATAGGGAGAGTTTTGAATTGAAAGGAGATCTGGAACTTGAGAACTATACTCTGTATATTTTACTTTCTCTGTAACTTCTAGTTTATATTTTCAGAATGTACTTTTCATTTTTGCTTTCCATTTCCAGAGCTATGAACAACTAAACCCCTTTTCATTGGGTTAGGGAGCTCTGTTGTAATTTGATGGATCAATAATAGTTTTTATTATTCTTCCTCTTTCTTTTCTCTTGATTTTACTAGAAAGCTTTCGCTCTTCATCCAATTGGTTAGCTATCTTGGAAGAAAAGCTCTCTATAATTGGATCTCCTCGAAACCTTGGAAGAGGAATGAGGAGATCATGCTAGAATTGCTTTCTTATGCTGGACCAAATTGGGGTTTGGATGGATATAGTGACATATAATCCTACCAACACTTTGATTTGGGAATGCATGTGGTATAATCAGTGACCAAACTTCATCTCTTCCCATGAGCAATTAAATCAAGGAATTGGGCAATTGTTCAAGCTTAGAGAGATTGGGTTGCCAAGGAATTAGAATCCAATCACTTAAGATTGCCAAGGAGATCAATGAATGCATTGATTGAGGAAGAGATGAAAATGAGCTTGATCCGGAGAATGCAACATCTTCTAAGCCCAATGAATCCCCCATTTCTGATCTTACCCATTCTCTTTATTTTCTGCCATTTATTTTTCTGCTCATCTCCCCAAATCCCCATTTAAGATTCTGCAATTTACTTTATGCCATTTACATTCCGCCATTTATTTCCAGCACTTACATTTTCTGTTATTTACTTTCCCGCCATTTAATTTTCTGCAATTCCTCAACTCAATTTCTGCTTAGCTCAACTAGAACATTCCTCTAACTAAAGTTGCTTGACCAATCAATCCCTGTGGGATTTGACCTCACTCTATTGTGAGTTTTTACTTGATGACAATTCGGTATACTTGCCGAAGGAAAATTTGTTGAGAGACAAGTTTCCGTGCATCACAAGTCCTAGTCAACTCCTGTGGAAAGACTAGCTTTAGAGCGATCCAAATCAATCAGCGAGAATTCCAATTTTCATTTAACTGCTGAGTTTGACAACTCAAGTGTTACCAATTACTCAACCAAAGCCAAAAGGGAAAAAATCTACATTATTTATATAATAAATAAAAGAAAGCAATCATAAATCTAAAATACCTCAAATTGCATTAAATAAAGAAATCAATTCTAACATAGAGTTCATAAGCCAAATTGAAAAGATAAATAACAATTAAAGTAATAGAATAAATAAAAGTAGAAAATAAATTATAGGAACATTGAACTTGGAATGAAGAGAAGTAGCCTAATCATAATAGAAATCCTAAATCCTAATCCTAATCCTAAATCCTAAGAGAGAGGAGAAAGCCTCTCTCTCTCTAAAACTACATCTAAATCCTAAAATTGCGAATATGAAAGTTGTATATGTTGTATGAATGAATAGATTGATTCCTCCATTTTATAGCCTCTAATCTGTATTTTCTGGGCCGAAAACTGGGTCAGAAACAGCCTAGAAATCGCTGATCACGAATTCTGTCATGCTGGTTTTTCATCACTGCGATGCGTGCACGTGATACATGAATCTGTGTCGTCTATCCTTAAGGAAACTATAGCAAATTAGATACCATTTCGAAGCCCTAGATGTTAGCTTTCCAACGCAACTGAAACCGCCTCATTTGGATCTCTGTAGCTGAAGTTATGACCGTTTGAGTGCGAAGAGATCAGGATGGACAGCTTTAGCAGTTTCTTCAGTTTCTTGTATTCCTTCCACTTTTGCATGCTTCCTTTCCATCCTCTAAGCCATTCCTGTCCTGTAATCTCTGAAATCACTTAACACACATAACATGGCATCGAATGGTAATAAGAGAGTATTAAACATAGGAAACTTAAGGCCAAAGAAGCATGTAACACCCTACCATACAAAGTCTTATGCTTAAGTCATAATCCAGAGATGGCAAGGTATTACGACCTCTAAAACAAAAATCTAGTACATATAGTAGTGTGAATAAGGATTATAACTAGGAGCCTTTTTAGAAAAAGGGGTAAATAAAAATCGCAACTTGAAAGCGCAACACTCCTATCGATAACGCAACGAGCAAAGGATAAGTTAACGCGAGATTATATATATACAAAAGAGTATCAAAAACGGGAATATCAAAACTCAAATCCGGGTGCAAAGATAACCGGTCCGAGCATAGCAATATATATATATATATATATATAATAAAATAAGGAAACCCCAAAGGAAACCCAAAGGGACACAAATACAGAACCCTATTCTCCAAAAATCTCCTATAAGAGGAGTCATCACAGTTTGTATTATTTAGTGGAGATAAAAGTATCTAAACAAGATATATAAACCTAAACGGAGTCCTGAGAACAAAGGATCTTCGCTAATCCAGAAGTCTCCAGCATGCCTCAGCGAGAAACCTCACGTCCTGCATCTGAAAACCACAAAATCCGCATGGGTGAGAACCAGAGGTCCCCAGCATGGTAACAGCTTCCACATATATAATACATAATAATAGAGAAAAGCCGAAGGCAATCCTAGAACTTCCTCCAGATAATATCAAAGCTTATAAACAAACTAAACCGTAAGTGGCAACTGACTAAAGATCCTTCAGTCTAACTAATACTTCCCTTTCCAATTCCTTCAGACCTCCTAACCACCAGCAAGAGTATAATATAGAAAACATAGTTATATCAGACAAGAGATTTGCAAATAGGAACAGATAAGGCATTTAGACAATTAGCAAGTAATATGCAGTCAAATAGGCAATCTCAAACAATTCATATAGTATGCATATGATGAATGCCTGTCCCTAGTGGCTGATGATATCATCTGTCGGTTATAGAGCCAACCCGACAAGTCCTGGTAGCTAACCATTGGACTGTCCCTCTGTCGCGCATCCCCAACTCGAGTTATACTCATCGTAAACTTGATCATAATAATGATCCATATCCATCACCCTCACTGGTGAATATTTACGGGGGCGAGCTCATCCGGGCTTTCATAGTGCCCGGCCACACTTACGACATAGGGTCGAAAGAGCTTCGAGTCTCAACCTGGAGCACGTAGTGGCTAGCCACTGCTTCCTCCCAGGGAAACCCTCATCTCCGATGGTGGAAGTGCAAACATTCACAATTCATTCAACAGCATATATGCATTTATTCTTAGCCATAATCATGGCTCCGCCGTAACACGGCAATAATCTAGCCATCCGACTCACGGTTAAATCCATAACCAGCCAATTCATTAACAATCACGGCCCTTCGGCCCATGGCATAACAAGCACTTCCACCGCCATTCTCTGCATCTCACATAATTATCTTTGATCCTCAATTATCATCCATTTTTCCATTGCTTCACTCCCAAGTTACCACATTCACTAGCCCCTTCTCTCATTGCTAGGCATATCATAATGATTTAAGACATAAGTGGTGAGATCGGAGGCTTAGAAGTATGAAATTTGGCTTTTAAAACTCAAAAATCAACTTTGGGATGAAAACAAGGCCACGCGTACGCGCACTCCACGCGCACGCGTGGATGGCCACAAAAACTCATCGACGCGCAAGCGTCATACGCGCGGACGTGCGGATTGAAAATTTGCCAAATGACGCGCAAGCGTCAGCCACGCGTATGCGTGGATGCTCTTGCGCCCCAGGCACAAAACTGGCATAACTCTCTGGAAAATAGCTGGGCATTTGGTGCAGCACATTGACGCGCCCGCGCACACCACGCGCACGTGTGGATGGTGCTTTCTCGAAGAACGGCGCGTACGCGCCAAGTGCACCTACGCGCGGAGGGTCATTCTGCTAAAAAATTTTCTAAGTTAAAAGCTGCAGAATTTACAGATTCAACCCCTAATCTTCTGACGGACATAATTTTCTCATTTTAAATCGTTTTTCACCCGTTCTTCGAACGGCATGGACATCCCGGATGAAATTTCATTTTTAAACAAATTTGGCACAAAACAGAGATCCATAGTCCAAGTTATGTCCCGTCAAAGTATGCCCAAAAACCATGTTTTCATACAAAACCACAAAGTGCCATTTTCAAAACAAGCCACTTTCAACTCTTTTCAAAATCAATCAAAACATGCCAATTTCATCCCTTTTCTTTGAAATCAATCAAAATGTACCAAAATCAACATCAAGCCATCCTTAACTCACACATTGACACTTTACCAAATTTTCCAAAACCACATCCAACCATTTTAACACTTCTCAATCAAATGGCTAAAGGACAAACACAATATCATATCATACATCCTTCCTCATCCCAATTTCCAATAATACCATTTCCAATCAACCATCATTATACATAATCATCATCATACTCACCATCAACATGGTACCACCCACCAATTCAACTTTAATCATTCATCAAGCATATATCACAACATGCATTTTCTCATACATCACACAACCAAGGCATCAATATTCATAATCACATATATGATCACATCATATATCTCAACCAATCAACAACATCCTCAATTCAATGCCTACCTTAGGGCCTCTAGCCTAAGTATTTCCTACCACATTACATATTAGATACGAGAAATCGAAACCATACCTTAGCCGATTTCCCAAGCTCAACCGGAGCACTTCCAAACCACTTGTCCACAAGCTCTCAAGGTCTCAACACCTCCAAGAACAGATTTTATCACACAAAACACTCTCCCAAACTTTCCAAAATCACCAATCAAGCTCCAATATTCACATACACATAACCTAAGCCACAATCATCATACCCATACGCAACATCTCAATACCCAAACATCATAGAACAACAAATTACACTAGGGTTGAGAATCTTACCACACCCAAGGTCCAAGGAGACAAGATTAACCTTCTCCTTCAAGAGAGTTGGGTCCTATAACACCAAAGAGCCCAAAATCTCAATATTTCATCCATGAAACTCGAAAACAAGGGCTGGAATTTCGAAGAGCAAAATTTAGCTTACCTCAAGATTGATTGTATGGGTTTTGTAGAACTCTCCGCGGTGAACACGTGGCCACATACGGTGCGGCAATCGGAGCTCTAGATCAAAAGTTATGGTGGTTTGAAGATCAAATGAGAGAAAGAACTTGAGAGAGTGTTCTTCCCTCCATGGCCTCCATTTCAGCGTGTTTAGTGTCTCAAATGAGGAGAGAGAGTGCTGAAATGAGGATTTTAGGGTTTAGTTATGTTGGGCCAAGGGCCCACTTTGGGTCCGGTCGGCCTGGTTTGGCCCGTTCGGTCCAATCTTGGTCCGATTTCTATAAAATTGGTACCGAAATTCTCGTCTCACTCTCCTCTATCACATTTAGCCATAAAAATAACATTTTTGGCTTTCTAGAATAAACTCTCATATATAGGTTAATTAGCCGTTAATTAACCGGGTCTTACATTCTACCCACATAATTGGGAATTTTGCCCACAAAATTCAAATCCAATTACCTGAGAATAAGTGCGGATAATCCGTTCGCATCTCCGACTCAAGTTCCCAAGTGTGTTCCTCAACACCGCCTCGACTCCATGCCACTTTGACCAATGAAACCTCTTTTTCACGCAACCGTTTGATACTAGTATCATCAATTCTGACTGGAGCCACTGGAAGCGTCAAATCTTCCCTTAACTGAACCGATTCAGGTTCTAACACATGGCTAGCATCAGGAGTGTACTTCCGAAGCTGCGACACGTGAAACACGTCGTGCAGGTTCGAAAGATGAGGTGGTAGAGCCTTCCGATACGCCACCGGTCCAATCCTCTCCAGGATCTGAAATGGACCAATGTATCGAGGATTCAACTTCTTCGCTTTAATCGCCCTACCTACTCCTGTGGTTGGAGTAACCTTCAGTAAAATATGATCTCCTTCTTCAAATTCCAAGGGCTTCTGCCTCTGATCGGCGTAACTCTTCTGGCGACTCTGCACCGTAAGCATCCTATCTCGGATTTTCTTAACTTGTTCAGTGGTCTCAACTATCATTTCCGGCCCCAACAAGCCTTTCTCTCCAGCTTCATACCAACATAGCGAAGATTGACATTTTCTCCCATAAAATGCCTCATACGGAGCCATTCCGACGCTCGCATGGTAACTATTATTGTATGCAAACTCCACTAACGGTATATACCGATCCCAACTCGCCGGTTGGTCCAAAACACAAGCTCTCAACATATCCTCTAGTGTTTGGATCATCCTCTCGGATTGACCATCTGTTTGAGGATGGTATGCTATACTCAAGCTTAATCGGGTTCCAAAAGCTTTCTGAAATGCACCCCAGAACCTCAAAGTGAAACGAGGATCTCTATCAGAGATTATACTAGCAGGTACACCATGGAGTCTCAAAATCTCCTTTATGTATAACCGAGCTAGCTCCTCAAGGGTGTAAGTCATCCGAATGGGCAAAAAGTGAGCTGACTTCGTCAGTCGGTCCACAATCACCCAGATAGCATCAAAACCAGTCCTAGTCCTTGGCAATCCCGACACAAAGTCCATTGCAATACTTTCCCACTTCCATTGTGGAACCTCTAAAGGTTGCAACATCCCAGAAGGTCTTTGATGTTCAATCTTTACCTTTTGACAAGTTAAGCACTTTGAAACATATTCCGCCACATCATTCTTCATACCCGGCCACCAAAACATCGCCTTTAAATCATGGTACATCTTAGTACTTCCCGGGTGAATGGAGAATCCGCTTTTGTGTGCCTCCTTTAAGATATCTTGCCTCAAAGTGCCAACTTCCGGCACAATGATCCTACCCTTGAATCTCTATAACCCATCTTTTTCTTCTGACACTCTCCACTGTTTTCCTTGCTCGATAGTTGGTAACACCTTCCATAACGCTTCATCATTTTCATGAGCCTTTAGGAGTTTGGGCTTAAAGTCACTCGAGATTTCTAATCGGCTCAAACACGAGGTTCCAGATACTTCTCGAGCACCAATCTTTAGACTCTCGAATACCTTGAGCAACTTCTCCTCTTGAAGCATCATCCAAGCCGCATATAACGACTTCCGACTTAACGCATTCGCCACTACATTCGCCTTTCCCGGATGGTAATTCAACTCAAAGTCGTAGTCCTTCAATAATTCCATCCACCTCCTCTGCCTCATATTAAGCTATTTCTGATCAAAGAGATATTTCAAGCTCTTATGATCAGAGAAGACTTGGAACTTAACCCCAAAGAGATAATGCCTCCACACCTTCAAGGCAAACACAACCGCAGCGAGTTCCAAATCGTGCGTAGGGTAACTAACTTCGTGAGGTCTCAACTGTCGGGAGGCATACGCCACCACATTATGATGCTGTATCAGTACGCACCCTAGACCCTTTAATGAGGCATCACAGTACACCTCAAAAGGCTCGTCTGGCTCAGGTAACACTAACACTAACACAGGTGCAGTGGTCAACTTTGTCTTTGCGGGTTAACTTTGTCAACGGCAAGGATAATTGCGAAAAGCCTTTGATGAACCTTCGGTAATAGCCAGCTAAACCCAGAAAACTTCTTATCTTAGTTACTGTGGTTGGTTGCCTCCAATCCATCATAGCTTCCACCTTAGTTGGATCTACGGTTATTCCCTTCTTGCTCACCACGTGACCCAAAAACTTCACCTCACTCTTCCAGAACTCACACTTAGACAGTTTTGCATAGAGTTTCTTCTCCTTTAAAATCTGCAACACAGTCCTCAAGTGTTCCGCATGCTCTTCTTCAGTCTTGGAGTAAATCAGTATGTCGTCAATGAAGACAACAACGAATTTATCCAGAAACGGACAGAACACTCTATTCATGTAATCCATAAATACTGCAGGAGCATTTGTCAACCCAAAAGACATTACAGTGTACTCGTAATGACCGTAACGAGTACTAAAAGCGGTCTTAGGGATATCCTCACCCCTCACCCTTATCTGGTGATAACCGGATCGCAAATCGATCTTAGAGAAAACCCCAGCTCCTTGTAACTGATCCATGAGATCATCAATTCTCGGCAATGGGTACTTATTCTTTATGGTGACCTTGTTCAGCTGCCTGTAATCCACACAGAGCCGTATACTTCCATCTTTCTTCTTTACCAGTAACACTAGAGCACCCCACGGGGAAACACTTGGTCGGATAAAGTTCTTACCCAACAATTCCTCTAACTGAGACTTTAGCTCGGCCATCTCTAACAGTGACATTCTATAAGGAGCACTTGAGATTGGTCTCGCCCCAGGCACCAACTCAATAGCAAATTCGACCTCTCGGTTAGGTGGAAATTCCTCAATATCATCGGGAAACACTTCCGGAAACTCACACACCACCGGAATCTGATCCAAACTTTGATCATCACCCGAAACACCAGTGATTAACAACAGGATACCCTGACATTCGATTCTAGAACAGTTCACCATCATCGAATTCAAGTAATAATTATTCACCACGACCGGCCCGTCTGTATCTTCCGGCATAAAGTACACCGACTTTGTAGAACAATCAAGCAGGACATGGTTCTCAGATAACCAGTCCAATCCCAAGATAAGATCAAGACTGATCATCGGTAAGCAGATTAAATTATGGACAAAATCACGCTGCTTGAACCTAAACGAAACTTTCGGGCATCCTAGCCTAGTTACCATGGCCTCATGGGTAGCATTATACACTTTTAGGTCATAACCTAAGGTTACGATCTTCAATCCTAACTCATGGGCTTTCTCAAATGCAATGAATGAATGCGATGCTCCCGAATCAAATAAAGAATTTAAAGTTTGACCAGCCATTTCACAGTTACCTCAAATGAGTGTCTCAGATCCCTCTGCACCCCTAGCTGAGGTGGTGAACACCCGACCAGTCTGCTACGCCTCCCCGGCACCTTGTTTCTGCTTTCTCCGGACACCTTGGGAGCTTATGTCCTGCCTTTCCACAATTGTAGCACAAACCCCATCCGGCCTTGCATGGTGCTCCCGGATGGTGACTTCCACACCTAGTACAAGCTTGATCATTCTGAGGCTGCTTCCCAAACTTTTTCCCTTGGGAGTTGCTATTGTTGGGCCTCCTAAAGGAACCTCCCCTCTTGAAAGGCAGACCTCTAGGTGCAAAGCTCTTTCCTCGGTTCTGTGGAAATGATCCTTTGTGACTTCCTTCCTCAGCGGCTACCCTCTTCACACACTCTTCAGCAATCCCACACTTGTTCACCAACACAGCGAAAGTTCTGATCTCCATTGGTCCCTGAGCTCCATTTCTGTCATTTCCATAGTTGTTCATCTGTTGACCGAGAGCCTCAACAGTGGCTTGCATAACAGCAGCCATGTTCTCCAACGCAGTCATAAAGTTCACCGGGTCATTAGGGTTAATCTCTGGCTCACGAGCATTAGTACGACCTCTCCCACGGCCTCTACCGCATACACGAGATGCCATCTGGTTCCTATACACACCAAACAATCGATATTAAGTTGATCAGTCTCAATATCGGGAGTTTAGTGCTTCAAAGTCCCAAATGCATGCTCATGAACGTTTATGCCAACTATATTAAGTAGATATACTAACAGCACATAACACACACACAGAGAATGCACAGAAGCATAGTCAGTCCATTCCTCAGGCTCTACAAGAACGAACTGCTCTGATACCATAATGTAACACCCTACCATACAGAGTCTTATGCTTAAGTCATAATCCAGAGATGGCAAGGTATTACGACCTCTAAAACAAAAATCTAGTACGTATAGTAGTGTGAATAAGGATTATAACTAGGAGCCTTTGTAGAAAAAGGGGTAAACAAAAATCGTAACTCGAAAGCGCAACACTCCGATCGATAACGCAACGAGCAAAGGATAAGTTAATGCGAGATTATATATATACAAAAGAGTGTCAAAAACGGGAATATCAAAACTCAAATCCGGGTGCAAAGATAACCGGTCCGAGCATAGCAATATATATATACATATAATAAAATAAGGAAACCCTAAAGGAAATCCAAAGGGACACAAATACAGAACCCTATTCTCCAAAAATCTCCTATAAGAGGAGTCATCACAGTTTGTATTATTTAGTGGAGATAAAAGTATCTAAACAAGATATATAAACCAAAACAGAGTCCCGAGAACAAAGGATCTTCGCTAATCCAGAAGTCTCCAGCATGCCTCAGCGAGAAACCTCACGTCCTGCATCTGAAAACCACAAAATTTGCATGGGTGAGAACCAAAGGTCCCCAACATGGTAACAGCTTCCACATATATAATACATAATAATAGAGGAAAGCCGAAGGCAATCCTAGAACTTCCTCTAGATAATATCAAAGCTTATAAACAAACTAAACCGTAAGTGGCAACTGACTAAAGATCCTTCAGTCTAACTAATACTTCCCTTTCCAATTCCTTCAGACCTCCCAACCACCAGCAGGAGTATAATATAGCAAACACAGTTATATCAGATAAGAGATTTACAAATAGGAACAGATAAGGCATTTAGACAATTAGCAAGTAATATGCAGTCAAATAGGCAATCTCAAACAATTCATATAGTATGCATATGATGAATGCCTATCCCTAGTGGCTGATGATATCATTTGTCGGTTATAGAGCCAACCCGACAAGTCCTGGTAGCTAACCATTGGACTGTCCCTCTGTCGCGCATCCCCAACTCGAGTTATACTCATCATAAACTTGATCATAATCATGATCCATATCCATCACCCTCACTGGTGAATATTTACGGGGGCGAGCTCATCCGGGCTTTCATAGTGCCCGGCCACACTTACGACATAGGGTCGAAAGAGCTTCGAGTCTCAACCTGGAGCACGTGGTGGCTAGCCACTGCTTCCTCCCAGGGAAACCCTCATCTCCGATGGTGGAAGTGCAAACATTCACAATTCATTCAACAGCATATATGCATTTATTCTTAGCCATAATCATGGCTCCGCCATAACACAGCAATAATCTAGCCATCCGACTCACGGTTAAATCCATAACCAGCCAATTCATTAACAATCACGGCCCTTCGGCCCATGGCATAACAAGCACTTCCACAGCCATTCTCTGCATCTCACATAATCATCTTTGATCCTCAATGATCATCCATTTTTCCCTTGCTTCACTCGCAAGTTACCACATTCACTAGCCCCTTCTCTCATTGCTAGGCATATCATAATGATTTAAGACATAAATGGTGAGATCGGAGGCTTAGAAGTATGAAATTTGGCTTTTAAAACTCAAAAATCAACTTTGGGATGAAAACAGGGCCACGCGTACGCGCACTCCACGCGCACACATGGATGGCCATAAAAACTCATCGACGCACAAGCGTCATACGCACGGACGCGCGGATTGAAAATTTGCCAAACGACGCACAAGCGTCAGCCACGCGTACGCGTGGATGCTCTTGCGCCCCAGGCACAAAACTGGCACAACTCTGGCACAACTCTCTGGAAAATAGCTGGGCATTTGGTGCAGCACATCGACGCGCCCGTGCACACCATGCGCACGCGTGGATGGTACTTTCTCGAAGAATGGCGCGTACACGCCAAGTGCGCCTACGCGCGGAGGGTTATTCTGCTAAAAAATTTTCTAAGTTAAAAGCTGCAGAATTTACAGATTCAACCCCTAATCTTCCGACGGACATAATTTTCTCATTTTAAATCGTTTTTCACCCGTTCTTCGAACGGCATGGACATCCCAGATCCAATTTCATTTTTAAATAAATTTGGCACAAAACAGAGATCCGTAGTCCAAGTTATGTCCCGTCAAAGTATGCCCAAAAACCATATTTTCATACAAAACCACAGTGCCATTTTCAAAACAAGCCACTTTCAACTCTTTTCAAAATCAATCAAAACATGCCAATTTCATCCCTTTTCTTTGAAATCAATCAAAATGTACCGAAATCAACATCAAGCCATCCCTAACTCACACATTGATACTTTACAAAAATTCCCAAAACCACATCCAACCATTTTAACACTTCTCAATCAAATGGCTAAAGGACAAACACAATATCATATCATACATCCTTCCTCATCCCAATTTCCAATAATACCATTTCCAATCAACCATCATTATACATAATCATCATCATACTCACCATCAACATGGTACCACCCACCAATTCAACCTTAATCATTCATCAAGCATATATCACAACATGCATTTTCTCATATATCACACAACCAAGGCATCAATATTCATAATCACATATATGATCACATCATATATCTCAACTAATCAACAACATCATCAATTCAATGCCTACCTTAGGGCCTCTAGCCTAAGTATTTCCTACCACATTACATATTAGATACGAGAAACCGAAACCATACCTTAGCCGATTTCCCAAGCTCAACCGGAGCACTTCCAAACCACTTGTCCACAAGCTCTCAAGGTCTCAACACCTCCAAGAACAGATTTTATCACACAAAACCCTCTCCCAAACTTTCCAAAATCACCAATCAAGCTCCAATATTCACATACACATAACCTAAGCCACAATCATCATACCCATACGCAACATCTCAATACCCAAACATTATAGAACAACAAATTACACTAGGGTTGAGAATCTTACCACACCCAAGGTCCAAGGAGACAAGATTAACCTTCTCATTCAAGAGAGTTGGGTCCTATAACATCAAAGAGCCCAAAATCTCAACATTTCATCCATGAAACTCGAAAACAAGGGCTGGAATTTCGAAGATCAAAACATAGCTTACCTCAAGATTGATTGTATGGGTTTTGTAGAGATCTCCGTGGTGAACGCGTGGCTACAAATGGTGCGGCAATCGGAGCTCTAGATCAAAAGTTATGGTGGTTTGAAGATCAAATGAGAGAAATAACTTGAGAGAGTGTTCTTCCCTCCATGGCCTCCATTTCAGCGTGTTTAGTGTCTCAAATGAGGAGAGAGAGAGTGCTGAAATAAGGATTTTAGGGTTTAGTTATGTTGGGCCAAGGGCCCACTTTGGGTCCGGTTGGCTCGGTTTGGCCCGTTCGGTCCAATCTTGGTCCGATTTCTATAAAATTGGTACCGAAATTCTTGTCTCACTCTCCTCTATCACATTTAGCCATAAAAATAATATTTTTGGCTTTCTAGAATAAATTCTCTTATATGGGTTAATTAGCCATTAATTCATTGGTGGGAATTTCAGATAAGCGTTTGGAGATGCTTTGTTGCTTATGAACCTCTGCTTTTCTATTGTCTTTTTCCAATCATGCGTGCTCCTTTCCATGGCAAGCTGTATAATCCTCTCGGATGAAAAATACCAGGTACTATCTCTGCACGGCTAATCAACTGTCGAATTTCTCGTCTCGGATGAAAAATACCAAGTACAGCTACCGCACGGCTAATCATCTGTCGGTTCTCACTAGCATCGGAATAGGACCCTTATTCTTTTGCACACTGTCACTGTGCCCAACATTCGCAAGTTTGAAGCTCGTCACAGTCATCCCTTCCCAGATCCTACTCGGAATACCACAGACAAGGTTTAGACTTTTCGGATCTCAGGAATGGCTGCCAATTGGTTCTAGCCTATACCACGAAGATCCTAATCTCACAGACTCGGTCCGTGTATTAGAGACCCAAGAGAATATACTCCAGTTGTCGTCCAATGACTACATTGAACATCATGTAGACCGCTTTGTGGTTGTCAGGCACGTGGATCTTGGCTAAGCGAGTAACGAATATAGTGGGTGATTGTCACGGGTCACCCCTTCATTCTGACTTAACTAAATTAAGTATGAGAGTATATCTTGGAGAAGAAGTAAGCGTGAATTGAAAGAGAAATAATAGTACTTGCATTAACTCATTAAGAACAGCAGAGCTCCGCACCTTAATCTATGAGGTGTAGAAACTCCACCATAGAAAGTACATATGAGAAAATAGTCTAGGCATGAACGTGTGGCCAGCCTCCAAGTCCAAGGATGATAATATCATAATCCCCTAATACAATAGTAAAAAGTGCTATTTATACTAAACTAGTTACTAGGGATTACAGAAAATGAATAACTAAGTGCAGAAATCCACTTCCGGGGCCCACTTGGTGTGTGCTTGGGCTGAGTATTGAAGCTTTCACATGCATAGGCCATTCTTTGAGTTAAACGCCAGCTTGGGTGCCAGTTTGGGCGTTTAACTCCAGTTCTGGCATTTTACTCCAGAAAAGGATCTTTGGTGGGCGTTTAGACGCCAGTTTGGGCCATCAAATCTCGGATAAAGTATGGACTATTATATATTTCTGGAAAGCCCAAGATGTCTACTTTTCAACGCAATTGAGGGCCACTACAAGAAAAACACCCATTCAGGTACACTTGAAAAGTGTAGCCAAAAGTGAAAAAAAAATGATACCTTAGGCTACGGCTATGCTTTTTGGGATACGGCTACGCTTTTAGGGGTGATTCCTATTCGGCCGTTGCCTATTCTCAAAGGCTACGCTTTTCTGCACCAAGGGCTACGCTTTTGGTGTTTGGGAATAGGCTACGCTTTTCAAGTGATGCTGTCCAGGACCAAAGGCTACGCTTTTCAGCTTCCATTTTTACCAGAATAGGCTACGCTTTTCAACGCTACTGCATCACTTGTAAAACATAGCCGCATTGTATATTATAGCTACTCTATATAAGTGTAGCCCTAGGTCCCTTTTTTTTTTAATTTTCTGTATAACCATAGCTACTCTATATAAATGTAGCCTTAGGTCCCTCACTGTTTTTTTTATTTTCTATATGTATATAATATTCTAATAATTTTTTATACAACATAATATTTAATAATATTATTACATATATAATTTTACACTTTTAATTGAATGAGTTAAATATTATAAAATAAAATTAAACACATAATTATACTAAAGAATTTTTTTAAATAATAAAAATCATCCTTACACAATTCAAAGACATAATCTTAAGAAGAGATAATTTAAGTCACATGAAACTTGTATCACATATCAATTAAAATGCAAAGTTTGCACTCTATATCCGAAAAGAACTTAATAAACAAAAAATCCTTAATCTTCTAATCTCGGAATAATGACTAAAAATATTCTGAAGCACCTTCAAATTCTTCTCAAACACATATTTTTCATGCTGATCTTCATCACCATCAAGAAAACTCTTGGCCTTAACAATTGTATCAGTGTTCATTCCCTTATTCATTCCCAGCAAAAACTAATTTTCAAGCAGTTACTGCCCTACTTACAACTGCAGATTATCATAATTCAAAAAGAGAAGCATGTAAGAATTTTGCATACTGATTCACCACCATACGCAATCAATACAAGATTATGTTGAAGGAAATGATCAGGCTACTTACAAATATTCTTTTGACCATTCTCGCGACACATGAAGAAAACAAAATCATAGAACCGAATGAATTCTGAAAAGTCTGCCTGGCAAGAGTAACAAATAAAGCACATGTTCCAATTGCAAGTATCAGATTAAAGATTAAAAATACAAGAAAACAAACTTGTTGCTTTTCTATTATTCTCATTAAAGCTGAATGCTAAATTCACAAAATCATGTCAATCAGCTTAATTTCAAGTGCAAAAGGGGAAAACGGTGTTGTCTCAAAGAGTAAAGTGAGAATC
Source organism: Arachis hypogaea (assembly GCF_003086295.3). Taxonomy (NCBI): domain Eukaryota; kingdom Viridiplantae; phylum Streptophyta; class Magnoliopsida; order Fabales; family Fabaceae; genus Arachis; species Arachis hypogaea. Next base: position 40,975,044 of record NC_092049.1, on the reverse strand, counting down.
ATCAACCTAAATTGTAAAATTAAAAATGAATTGAGACAGATATATCAATTTTGCACCAATATCCCTAATGCAAAAGGAAAAACCATAAAGTAAATAAAACTGTGCTCTTTCAACTGTTATTTAATCATGTCACTCAATTAAACACAACACAACAAAACAAAACAAAAAAATTTTTTTTGGGGGTACCAATAATGGTAGGAAAAACCATTGAAGCTAAAAACAACATAACTAAGGGTAAATTAAATAAATAAAGAAAGAAAAGAAAAGAACATTGCTCACAAAAGCTAAACAAAATTGAGGGTGTATTATTGAAAAGATATATGTATAGTTAACTAGTCTAGCCATTTGAAAAGTAAATAAAAAATAATATTTTTAAATGAAAGCTAAGAATCCCAATTCTAGAGTCCTAGATTGCATTGAAGCCATGTAAAAAATTGGTCAATTATCTTGATAAAGGACATCATCATCAACATCATCATCTGCTTGAAAGTTATCAGTTTTGCACTTGATATTCAACCACTTATTGACCAATGTCTTGGGCCATGAAAGCTTCACTAAATAAAGGAGAGTAAGCAATGGCTATGGCAAAATGCGATTGCAAATGAAGCTTGGAAGCACAAATGTCATTTATTTTAAATCGAGCCTTGCTTTTCTTGGAAGCACAAATGCCATTTAACAAATCCTATTAGTCACATTGATCACTTCAATTTCATAATTTAACACATACAAATCAAGAATACGCACTATAACAAATAACAAGTATTGTAGTAGGAAGTAGTCAAATGCAACATATTTCAAGTCTTAATTTAGCATTAATTAAAAAGAATGCAATGTTGGATGAGAAACGAACCACATGTCTGTATTGTTCGAACCTTTCGTGGAGGTTAGCTGCCTGAAAAAGATGAATAAGAACAAGAAAAATGGTTAAATAATTAAAGTTAGGGACCCAAAGTAAAAAAAAAATTAATCGGAAGGGTGAATGATCCGGTGATATCAATGTATATCAATTTAGCTTAGCTTGTGAAGGTGGGAAGTGTGAGAACTCATCATCAAATAGAAAATTATTGAACAAAAGGAAATGTCAAGAATAATACATAAAATCATGATTAGTTTTCTATTTCAAAATTTAAAACAAAACTGAATACAATGCTATAAGGGAATCACAGGTACAGGGGAAATTTTACACATGTATCAGCACACTGGATTAGTGATGGCAACATCAGGAACAGAAGCTAGCACCAGTTGGGGTTAAAGTACTGCTCCTGCTTCTCTAGCCTTTCTGCGTTTGCGCCTCATCCTGAAATACTCCCTCTTCCTTGCTCTATAGTTGTTGGGATTCTCAAGTTGCACTTCTCGTGGGTAAACACTCACCTGAAGTAGAAGAAATCATAATAATTAAGCTTCAATTTGTACTCTCTATAATTTTTCTAAGTAACATAATCATGGTGTAAAAAGCTTCACTTAACCTTTTTCCTATCGGGCCCAAATTTTTTACAACTCCATCAATCAAGGAGAAGATGGTATAGTCTTTGCCAAGTCCCACATTCTTTCCTGCATGAAACTAAAAGTATTGTCCAAAACAAAATCAAAACTTAGAGGATCATGTATGGTGTTTTTTTTTCTTTTTCAAAGTGATAGGATGCTACACATTTTATATTACTCGTAAATTTCTAAATGCCAAAAACATGGTAATGGTCAAATTTTTATATATAATCAAGCTTCAAAGTTTAAGGAAGCATGATTTTGCAGTGGTAAGCAAGCTATAGTACTACCTATTCACTTTCACACAAGTTGTTGCCATTTCAGTTTTTTTTCAGATTTTGGGCGCAGAAGAGGCTGGGGATGAGACTAAAAAGTAAACACTAAACCTAAGTTAAATAATATATGTATCTATACATAAATATATAGTAACTAATTTATTAACCAAAGATGGAAGTTCAGAAGAAACAGAATAAAAGGGCTATAAAAAGCTCACCTTATCCAAATTATCAATGTGAACAGAACCAGGAGAACTTGTTTGATTACTTACTTTAACTGAGATAAAAGTTGAATCTGAATTATATATCAGCAGAAAAACCACAAGAGAAGAACAGGTCAGAAAAGTCTATACTTGTTAACAAGAATTTAGAAACAAGTTAATCAGATTTATATTTTGTAACTCATAAACATAGATATATCTAACTGATTTGGATATATATGCATTATGTATTGTGTATTGTGTCTCTGTCAGTGCAAATATTCCCTTTACTTAGTAGCAAAATACTAGTTAGTTTTGAACTGACATACTACAAAAACAGCAGCTATTGCATAAACTAGTGCCCCAATGAATGAGGCTGCTACCATGACCTGTAGGTCACAGGATAAGTTAGTTGCTTTCGATCTCTATTAATCTTACCAAATCCTTGATAATACTGTTTAGAATTTGATGCTTAATCTCTCCCTTTTACAAAAGAGGAACATGCAGAGACATCCTTAGATTTCGGCCAAGCATTCTGAAGTAGTAGGACACAGAGAACCTGAAACAATTCTAAATGTAAACTAATATGATATATTTAGTAAATCAGTAGTAATACATCTAGATACCTGCACACCCAATGAATACACACACGCACACACACACACACACACACACACACACACACACACACACACACACACACACACACACACACACACACACACACAGCTACCTCCAAAATGGGAGCTGAAGCAGGATACTCGGGCAAATGAAGCAAGATGCAAAATCAAAAAGCAAATTCAAACGAAGCAAGCAACATAAATACAAAAAATTAACTTTAACTCCTATCATGTACTATTCATATAGTAAAATAAAAATGTTAACTCAAACAGAATTCATAGTAAATTCATAAGATAATAAGCCTGCTCATTAAATTAAATAAATAAGATACAATACCACAGTATCTATTTGATTGATCACTTACTTTTTCTCTTCTCAACTTGTTGGTTTTTTATTATTCTCATTAAAGCTGAATGCAAAATTCACAAAATCATGCCAATCAGCTTAATTTTAAGTGCAAAAGGGGAAAACGGCATTGCTTCAAACAGTAAAATGAAAATTATCAACCTAAATTGTAAATTAAAAATGAATTGAGACATATATCAATTTTGCACCAATATCACTAATGCAATTGATGGACCAAACATGAATCCCCTGGCTTAATCTATTTTTTGGCAAATCAGAACCCAAAAAAGAACCTATAACCCTAAACCCCCAAATTAAATTTCTTTTCAAATAAATTTCTAGTCACTTCTAGAGTTAGCTATTTATGATTTTGGTCTATGTCAAATTTTTCTTATGGATTTGATCTAATTTCCTAAATACAAGTGAAATCAATCCCTCTCATCATCTTAAATATAAATCAACTTCATACTTATGAGTTATGATTTGAAATATAAGTACTTATCTGTATGTGAAACTATATTAGTGACTAATTTTACTTAATTTTGATAAGTTTTATACCAAAATGATCTGGAATAGGATGATGTAAATACCATGATAAATCCCGTCTCTTAAGGGTCTAGTTCTTCCATGATCAAAGCTGCATATTCTTCAGCCTGCTGCTGTATGTTTGAGAGTTTGTTTGTTGTGGCACTAAGGCAGATGATCTGAAAACAGAATTGATCATTTGTGATCAAGTAAACTCCTATTCTCATGGGAACAAAATGCAAAGCTAGGAAAGGAAAAAAGGTTGCCGATAAAAACTATTTCATTATCTTCATTCTAATTTTTCTATTGATGAATTTAAAAAGAAAATTCAAATAAACCTCTTTAATTTCTTCCTCGGTGATTCTTCCATCTGCATCTTTATCAACCCTGCATTATTCCAAATGAAGGTTAACATACTTAACGGTGGAAATTAAAGAAAATACCAACCAATTTATTTTCCTAGTTCTAAAATTAAGTAAAGAGGTAATGAATTAGTTACATGTCAAAGATGGTTCTGAGCCTAGAATCAAAACTCTGGTCAGAAATTTGGTCCCAAAAGTCCTTCAATTGAGCCTTGTTAATTGAATCCCCATGAATATCCCTCCTCCTAGCCAAAGAATCAAAAAATACACCAGCATGCCTCAGATTCCTTGCTCATCCTTACATACAAACAATTCAACAAATTCGAACCATAGTTATCCAAACACTTCCTAAAAGAAAACTACTTAGAACAAGTCCTTATTTCACTCACTCTCTCACACACACAAATAATTTCACAAACACTTAGAAAGCAACAACAAAAAAATAGTGCAGATTTGTTATGAACTCTTCAATTTCAATTATTACCTATACATTTTCCAAAGAGAGAACGATGAAGCCATCCATCAGTTGAAGCAGAACATTTTCCAGGTGATTCACACATTATTTAAGGGATCAGACTTTCATAGCCATATTTTATTTTATTTTGAGTTCATCAAGAATCCAACAAATTTAGCTTAGAGACCTAATAATAAGAATTGAAACTACACAGTACTTGAAACTATTAATTAGTACAATTGAAAGAAAAAGAAAACTAATAATAAGAAACAAACATAATAAGCAACTAATCTTAGTATTCCTGCGCTGCAACTAATCATGGCCAAGCTCACCTGCGTTAACGGAATAAAACCCCTAAATTTACGAGTTCTCCTGCGCTGCAACAATAGTGACCGCGCAGCGAAGAGAAGATGAGTGGTGAAGATGAGTGAGCGCAGAGTCTTCCTGGAGTGGTGAGTGGTGACGCCATGAGTGGTGAGTGGTGATGGCAAACACTTTTCTCTGATTTGAGGGTGATGACGATGGTGAGGGCGGCGCAGCGACGATCAGTGCAAGATGGTGAAGAGGAGCGACGGTCAGTAGTGCAGCAATGTGAACAGTGGTGAGTGCGGGTGAGTGGTGAGTGGGGGACGACGACGGTCAATGGCGAGAGTGAGAGGGTTTCTTCTTGTAGTGAGAGGGTCAATGGCGAGAGCGAGAGTGAGAGGGGGGCAACGATGGTGAGCTTTGGAGGCAGGGCTTCTACTTCGCGATGAAGGTGATGAAGGTGATGAGTGAGCTTTCTAATGAGGATTTACGTGTAAGGTCCCACATCGGTTGGAGAGGGGAACGAAGCATGCCTTATAAGATGGTATCAGAGCAGTTCGCTCCTATAGAGCCTGATGGACGGATTGATTATGCCTCTGGGCATACTCTGGGTATCTATACATGCTATTTAGGGTATCTAACTGATATATGAGGCATGAATGCTCATGAGCATGCATTTGGGACTTTGAAATACTAAACTAGAGATATTGAGACTAATCACCTTGATATCACTTGTTTGGTGTGAACAGGAACCAAATGGCGTCTCGTGGGCACGGTCGTGAGCGTAATCAAGGTCAAGGATGGAGAGCTAATGAGGTAACCATACCAATAGATAGTTTGACCGATATCGTGACCGCAATGACGAGTGTTGCTGCTGCCATTGGTACTGTTGCTGCCGCGACCATCCGAGTAATGGATTGGATGGAACCACAAGCTGGAACTGGCAACAATGATGATAATGAATATGAAGGTGGACATAATGCTTCGAATACAGGGGTACCACTGAGTTATCTGGAGCAAGTTAACGTGGGTCAGGCAACGGGAGAAAGCTCAAAGAGGGCTGAGGTAGCAAGAAGTGATCACCGAGAACCCTTCACAAAGAAAAAGGGAAAGATTACACCGAGGAGCCAAACTTTCAAAAAGAATCGCTTTGTCGCTTCACATTCTCAGCGCTGGAGCAATAACCGAAGGAACGATAACCGTCTGGATCCGAATGCTGAAGGGAAAACTAGTACTCAACTGGATAATTTAAGGTGCCCAAGGTGCAAGAAGTACCATCCAAACAGACCGTGCAGGGCCGGATTAGGCGTATGTTACAAGTACGGGAGACCAGGGCATATGTCTTGGAATTGTCCATACAAAGAAAATCGGGATGCAACTGAATTTAATTCTCATAGCCGAGGTAATTTTAAACCATCAGTTGAATTTCTAATTTCCTTGGATACGGTTAATATGTAATACTCGTTCGTGATGTATGACAAGTTTCAGTAATCATGAGGTCCAAGTCGATAATTAGTCAAAAACTATTGGTTAGTGAGACGGAGTGACACTTAGCTACCTTAGAGGGGTGGTTAGACTTTTGAAGGTTAAGGATTAAGTAACGTAGTGGAAGCAGGTTGGACCATATCTAAGGAATCAGGAGTGTTGAGGGTTACACGAAATTATTGTTTGGAATTCAGTGACGGTGAAACTTTGAGGAAGAGGAGTAGAGCGAACACAACCTTTAGCTGTAAATTGTTAAGAGGTAAGTGAAGATGAAACCAAACCTCTATACGAGAGAGTTTCTAAGACAATTCTTGAAGGTGTGTCAGAACTTCCATTTCAAAGAGAAAGCGAGTTTGTGATAGACTTAGTGTCGGAAGCCGGATTTACTTCAATCGCACCACAAGCAAAGATATTATTATAATCGGTAGAATTTAGGATTGAGTGGAAGGGAGTAATAGAAGAGGGAATCACCTAACCAACTATTTCTTTGTGGGAAGCATCGGTTATTCTGGAGAAGAAGGAAGAGAACAGTAGGAAACCTTATGCAGAGAGAGTGTGCTAACGAACCTTCGCGACCCGATCTAATTCTTCTTTTGAAACCTGCATTGACATTCGATCCGGAGCTCTTCCTAAATAGCTTGACTACCTTTCTAACTTTACTCCTTGTGCGCATGAATATTGTTTCTTCCAGGATGAGTCTGAGCTTGTCTTGGTATAAGCGCGTAATCCTTGAATCTTGTATGCTCGCTATGACTAGAGTTGCCCCTATTCGCAAACCATGTTCTTCAAAATCAGCTGAGACTTCTTTGATTCTGTACGCTCTGTTCTTCCTACAAAAGGTCTCTAATTTGAACTCTTTTCTTGAGATACACCCAGGTTCCTCTCCTTGTGTATTCGATCATTTCGGTATATTCCTGATCAACCGTGTACAAGATTTCCTTTCTGACTTATTACAAACACCGTTTGTATTGCTCATTCATTTTTCGAGCTTAATGTCCTTTTGAAAATTAACATGAGCCTATATTAGTATCACGTATAAAATATAGTTATGACTGTGGAGATGTTGATTCCTTAAGAGCATGACTTTTGGATACGGAAGATGAAGCAGGTAAGCGTGCGCCGTCAGAAAGAGTTTTGGAGCTTTAAATTCTTGTCGACCACAAAGCCTATGATTAGTTTAATGCGCTAGAAATACACCGGTTACATAGATACCTGAATATGAAGAGAGCTTTCAAACTCCAAGAGAAGGATTAACCCCAAATCCAGTAATTAGAATACCCGAACTTATTTAACAACTCGGAATTAGTGCGATACATTACCAGAGTGGTTTAGGATACGTGTAAATACAACATCGTGAAGTGGTAACGGATGCCCTGAGTAAGAAGTTTCTGGAGAAATGCTTGGATATAAATTTCGGAGAAAGGAAGGCTAGATAAGTTGGAACTTTAAATTGAATATTAAGGGTATAGCTAAAGGAGTCAAACTAAATCTATTGCGGTTTTAAAACATAGCAAAGATGAAATGCAGGAAGCGTGAGGGGACGATAAAGACCTACCGAGGATGTCGAAGTCTGGCAAACGAAAGGGAACTAAGAAAAGATTTATATGTTTAATGTCGAAATAGAGATTGTAAAGTCAAAGACTTAAGGAGTGCAATAACGGTGATAAGGGGATACTAAGAGTACTGAAACCGGTTGAATCCAGAAGACACCAAGAGAGGGTTATGTGTTGAGGTCGAAAGTTGAAATAAGAAACTGTTGTTCGAAGCTTACAAGAGAAAATTTTCGAAGTTACCTTGAGATTTTTAAAACCTACCACGAATCCAAGAAGATATTTTGAGCAACCAGAAATGAAGAACGAGGTGGAAATCTATGTGATTACAAGTTTGACGTATGAGAAAGAAATGAGAGACCACCAGAAACCGTTCGAAATGTCACAGCCGTCGAAAGTTCTACATTAAAGGTAAAAGGGAATAGCTATCGATTTCGTAATAGATTGCCAAGGTCTAAGACAAAAGGTGATACTGTTAGGGAATCGTGGATCAAGTGATCAAGTCCGTTTTGCCCATCGGAGCAAACTACTTATTAGGAATACCAACGAGACTATACATCAGGGAGAAGGTGAGACTCTACAGTATGCTAAATAGCCTTGAATTAATTGGAAACTGGAACATCAAATGTCTTAATTCCTGAATTTGATAGCCGAGACAACAGAGGAAAAGTTACGCAAATTTGAGTAAAGATTCTCATTATGGGAGCCGACAAAAGAGATAGGCAGATCTAAGAAGTTAAATCCCGCCAAGTTAGCCTATTTCAAACTTTGGAGAGTATTGATGGTCAGTGGCGTGCCAAATAGTTTTTGTCGTACCTTTCGAACCTATTCCAACATACTCCGTATGTCGTAACTTCTGAAGCACGCCTCTAAATCAAATTCATGTCTTACAACCTAAGCCAGCTTAAATGAAAGGAGATGGACGTATCGAGTGATGAAGTCGGTTTCAAGAAACTCTGAATATACCAAAGGACTACCCACACCTCTTTTCAGATAATTGAATCTGAATTTTGAGGGCAAAATTCCTAATTTGGTGGGTAGAATGTAAACCCCGCTAAAATCGGAAAATAATTAGTCAATAAATCAAATTTTAAATAGGAAAATTAAAAATGCAAAACTAGTATCAAAATAGGATAGAGCTCGTCAAAACGAGAATTTTGATACCAATTTCGAAAATTTGGCCCAAAATCGGACCGGAAGGACCGAACCGGTTGAACCGGGGCCCGAACCGAGCCCGTGGGTCCAACCGGACCCAAACACTTAAAGAAGACAGCAGCTCCTTCTTCCCTCATTTGCATGCAACGCAGCAAAACAGATTTGGGGAGGAAGAAGAGCCCCCAAACCCTTAACCTCCTTTGATCCACCATAACTCTTCCGTCCGGGCTCCGATCGCCGCACCGTTTACGGCCACGCGCTCAGCGCGTCGAGCTCTACCTTTCTATCCGAACAATTTCATTGGTAAGTCTCCTATTAAGTTCAGAATCCCTATCCCTCTTTCTTTGGTAAACTTGGAAACCTATGGTGAATCTTGTCCAATTTCTATGTTCTAGGTTCAAGTTAGCTTCCGGAACTTGTGGGCTCAAGCTATTGAGCATATGGGTATGGTAAGAACACCCTAACCCTAGCTCAATCTTGTTTTTGGTAATAGAAAACTGAATTGGAACATATATATGTGTATTAGGTGTAGTTTAAGAGGGTGTTTATGCATTGGACTTGAATTTGGATTACTTGGAGCTTTGTTGGTGACAAGGCTTACTTTGGGGCTGTTTGATTGAGCTTGGAGGGGCTGTGATTTTGTGTTGAGAGGCTGCCTTGGGTGAATTAAGTGATCGGCCAAGGTATGATTTAAGTTTTGCACGTTTAATATTTACGGTGTTGTGAAAACTTAGGTTAGAGGAACCATAGGATAAGTTGAATTGTTTGTTGTATTTAATGATTAGCCTTGTAATGTTGTTGGGATAGATTTGTTGGTGGATTTATATATTGAAATTATGAGATGTGGAAGTTATTAATGGTGTGCTCTTATATTTATTTATGATGGATTAGGATTGGTGTTTGTTAATAAGGATGTAGAGTTGTGTTGTGGTGGTATTGCATATGTTGTAACTAATTATGTAATGATCGAAATTGCATGAGACCAAGTCTGGGCTAAACTTGGGAATATAAGGAACTAAACTGGAAAATTTGGGACCTTTTTGTTAAATATACAATTTATGGAAAATTTTTAAAGTTAGGTTGTTAAATCTGTCCTGCAGCAGAAAAGGTCAAACAGGGCAGCAACTTGTTTGTCTTGCTGCAACTTTTACGAGTTGAGTTTTGGAGCAAAACTAATTTTTTTATAAAATTTGATTAACTTGATTTATTACTCTAAAACTTTAGAATTTTAAGAGTTGAGGATTGGGAGTTGTAAATTTTTGAATATTGGTGGTCAAAGCTGAAAAGAAACAGATTTCAGCAAGCTATGCATCAACTTCCAATACTTGTAGCTCTTAGAATTGAATAGCAATTGGGTTGCAATCAAGACACACTTGTTTCTAGATGAGCTAGGAGTTCCCAAATCAAAATTTAGCTTAATTGGAGTTTTGTAATTAAAGTTATTCAAATTGAAAGGTACTAAGCTTGTTGGTTTCTAAAGCAGATTTTGACTCATTTTTACTTAACTTCCAGGTAATGTAACTTCTTCATTAAAAATGGTATTAACTTAGAACTAATTGAGAAAGAAACCTGGATGAGTAAAGTTTGACTAAATTAATTTTTAAAGTCATTGGATTTAACTTGGATTTTATATTGAATTTTGAATATCACATGCTGCTGCTGTTTTTCTGGTTTTATGCACTGCATAACAGTCACGGTTTTTTCTTTATTCCTAAGGCTAGAAAAATCAGAAAATTATGATCTTTAATTTGTTAGAAATCTTATTTCAAGATGAACGCCTGGACATAAAGTTTGTGCAATTCTGATTTCATTTGCTATATTAGAAATAGAAAAGAAAATAGAGTGTTGAGAATGTCTTAGTGATAGTCATGGGTCCGAGAAGTCAAAGATTAATCTTCGTGTTACGTGAATGATTTAATGTTAGATTTGGGTTGATTTTAAGATTAATCGATATTAAAAAGGTTGAGAAGAGGATGGTAAATGGTTTGGTCAGGACCCGGAAAGGGTAAACGTAATGAATTATAAGGGAATGATGATGAAAAATGTGAAAGGGAAGTTGTTGATAAAAGAAGTTAACCTACCATGGCTTGATGAATGATTAAATAATGATTATGATTATGAAATGGCTTATGGATGATGATATCTGAGATACGAGTTTCCCTGGGTAAAAACCGTGGCTTGCCACCACGTGTTCCAGGTTGATTCTCGATACTCTGTTAACCCTACGTCGTAAGGGTGACCGGGCACGTATAAATTCCCGGGTATGGATAACCCCCATTGAGTGATTTATATGATGATTGAATGTGAACTCTATGCATAGACTCTTGGGGATGCGCGACGGGGGACAGTCTAAGGTTTTCGGACTTGTCGGGTTGGCTGGATAACCGACAGATGGGCCCCATCAGCCATAGGACAGGCATGCATCATATGCATTTGTTTGTATTGATTGCAATGCATTTCCTGGATATGCCTAATTGATATATATATATATATATATATATATATATATATATATATATATTACCTGCTATTTGTTATACTTGCTATTTGTACTATTTGATCATTACTTGTGCGTGAACTTGTTTGGTTGATTGTTTCTGTTGCATTCTGAATGATGAAAGGATGGAGGAAACGGAGGAAATGGTTTGGTGTTAGGTTAAGCTTGAACTTGAGTAAGTTAGGCAGATTTAGAATACCTACCCCTGTTTATGGCTTCTGTTTAGTACTTAAGTTGGATAATTGAATAACGGAGTTCTAGGACTGCCTATGGCATTCTCAGGACCGTATTTCTTATGCGCGTGGCACTTTTACCATGCTGAGAACCTCCGGTTCTCATTCCATATTGTATTGTTGTTTTTCAGATGCAGGTCGAGAGGCTCCTCACTAGGCGTCTGGATCCTGGAAAGCGAAGTAGTCCTTGGGTGTATTTTGGTTTTCTATTTGTATATATGTATTTAGCTTACTCTCCAAGTAACTTATGTATGCTGCTCCTCTTAGAGGTTGAGGGAGAGATAGGAGTTTATTTTGGTATTTTGGTATATTTTGGGGACACTTATGTATGTTTATATGTATATATGTATCCTCGGGTCAGCCTTAGCTTCGCAGGCTGAGTCAGAGGCTAGTTATGCTGTTCCTTGGCTTTTCTTTATCCCTTCATTTATTGCTTTATCATGTTCCTATTAGGTTTCTTAGCACGCAAGTAATCATTTCCTGAGCGTTGCGCTTTTTGTTTTGCGTTTTTGTTTTACCCATTTTTCAAGGCTCCTAGTTAAGTGTCTTTTCTCTATTATTATATATATATTACTATTCTTAGAGATCGTAATACCTTACTAACTCAGTCTTATGACTTAAGCATAAGACTAAGTATGGTAGGGTGTTACATAACAGCCCAGACCACCCGCTAGCACGATATTGTCCGCTTTGGCACACAAGGCCTCACGGTTTTGCCTTTGACGATAGGGATGATAGCCGAAGCCCCCACACTCACTCGTCAAAACGCGTCATGCTAGGGAAAGGTATCCACACCCTTATAAGGCATGCTTCGTTCCCCTCTCCAACCGATGTGGGACCTTACAATCCACCCCCCTAAGTGAGCCCAGCGCCCTCGCTGGCACATCGATTCGGGTTCTGGCTCTGATACCATCTGTAACAGCCCAGACCACCCGCTAGCACGATATTGTCTGCTTTGGCACACAAGGCCTCACGGTTTTGCCTTTGACGATAGGGATGATAGCCGAAGCCCCCCACACTCACTCGTCAAAACGCGTCATGCTAGGGAAAGGTATCCACACCCTTATAAGGCGTAGTCAATACCATTTTTAATGAAAAATTTACATTACATGGAAGTTAAGTAAAAATGAGACAAAATCTGTTTTAAAAACCAACAAGCTTAGTACCTTTCAATTGGAATAACTTTTATTACAAAACTCCAATTAAGCTAAATTTTGATTTGAGAACCCCTAGCTCATCCAGAAACAAGTGTGTCTTGGTTGCAACCCAATTTCTATTTAATTCTAAGAGTTACAAGCATTGGAAGTTGATGCATAGCTTGCTGAAATCTGTTTCTTTTCAGTTTTGACCACCAATATTCAAAAATTCACAGCTCCCAATCCTCAACTCTTAAAATTCTGAAATTTTAGAGAAATAAAGCAAGTTAATCAAATTTTATAACAAAATTAGTTTCGCTCCAAAACTCAACTCGTAGAAGTCGCAGCAAGACAAACAAGTTGCTGCCCTGTTTGATCTTTTCTGCTGCTGGACAGATTTAACAACCTAACTTTAAAAATTTGCCATAAATTGTATATTTAACAAAAAGGTCCCAAATTTTCCAGTTTAGTTCCTTATATTCCCAAGTTTAGCCCAGACTTAGTCTCATGTAATTCCGATCATTACATAATTAGTTACAACATATACAATACCACCACAACACAACTCTACATCCTTATTAACAAACACCAATTCTAATCCATCATAAATAAATATAAGAGCACACCATTAATAACTTTCACACCTCATAATTCTAATATATAAATTCACTAACAAATCTATTCTAACAACATTACAAGGCTAATCATTAAATACAACAAACAATCTAACTTATTCTATGGTTCCTCTAACCTAAGTTTTCACAACACCGTAAATATTAAACGTGCGAAACTTAAACCATACCTTGGCCGATCACTTAATTCACCCAAGGAAGGCTCACAACTCAAAATTACAGCCCCTCCAAGCTCAATCAAACAGCCCCAAACCAAGCTTGATCACCAACAAGCCTCCAACAAGCATCAACATTCACATACACACTACCTAAACCACAATTAACACATCCAAACATAACAACTCAATACCCAAATTCCTAAATTCAGAAATTTCATTAGGGTTTAAGATCTCTTACCTTTACCCACTGATCCTTGGGAAATACCCACAAGAAATCAAGTCTAGTGGACCCCTAAAACATGAAAATCATCAAGGAATTGAGTTTCTCAAACCTTAAACCCAAAATTCAAACAGCCCCAAAGTAAGCCTTGTCACCAACAAAGCTCCAAGTAATCCAAATTCAAGTCCAATGCATAAACACCCTCTTAAACTACACCTAATACACATATATATGTTCCAATTCAGTTTTCTATTACCAAAAACAAGATTGAGCTAGGGTTAGGGTGTTCTTACCATACCCATATGCTCAATAGCTTGAGCCCACAAGTTCCGAAAGCTAACTTGAACCTAGAACATATAAATTGGACAAGATTCACCATAGGTTTCCAAGTTTACCAAAGAAAGAGGGATAGGGATTCTGAAATTAATAGGAGGCTTACCAGTGAAATTGTTCAGATAGAAAGGTAGAGCTCGACGCGTTGAGCGCGTGGCCGCAAATAGTGCGGCGATCGGAGCCCGGACGGAAGAGTTATGGTGGATCAAAGGAGGTTAAGGGTTTGGGGGCTCTTCTTCCTCCCCAAATCTGTTTTGCTGCGTTGCATGCAAATGAGGGAAGAAGGAGCTGCTGTCTTCTTTAAGTGTTTGGGTCCGGTTGGACCCACGGGCTCGGTTCGGGCCCCGGTTCAACGGGTTCGGTACTTCCGGTCCGATTTTAGGCCAAATTTTTGAAATTGGTATCAAAATTCTCGTTTTGACGAGCTCTATCCTATTTTGATACTAGTTTTGCATTTTTAATTTTCCTATTTAAAATTTGATTTATTGACTAATTATTTTCCGATTTTAGCAGGGTTTACATTTACTTAATCTTATGCTTAAGTCATAAGACTGAGTTAGTAAGGTATTACGACCTCTAAGAATAGTAATATATATATAATAATAGAGAAAAGATACTTAACTAGGAGCCTTGAAAAATGGGTAAAACAAAAATCGCAAAACAAAAAGTGCAACGCTCAGGAAAGGATTACTTGCGTGCTAAGAAACCAAATAGGAATATGATAAAGATAAGCAAAAGAATAAAGGAAAGCCAAGGAAACAGCATAACTAGCCCCTGACTTAGCCTGCGAAGCTAAGGCTGGCCAGAGGATATATATATATATATATACGTATGAACATACATAGGTATCCCCAAAATATACCAAAATACCAAAATAAACTCCTATCTCTCCCTCAACCTCTAAGAGGAGCAGCATACATGAGTTACTTGGAGAGTAAGCTAAATACATATATACATATATACAAATAGAAAACCAAAATACACCCAAGGACTACTTCGCTTCCCAGGATCCAGACGCCTAGCGAGGAGCCTCTTGACCTGCATCTGAAAAACAATACAATATGGAATGAGAACCGGAGGTTCTCAGCATGGTAAAAGTGCCACGCGCATAAGAAATACGGTCCTGAGAATGCCATAGGCAATCCTAGAACTCCGTTATACAATTATCCAACTTAATTACAAAACAGAAGCTATAACAGGGGTAGGTATTCTAAATCTACCTAACTTACTCAATTTCAATCCTAATCTAAGACCAAACCATTTTTCCTTTTCCTCCATCCCTCCATCATTCACAATGCAACAGAAACAAGCAATCAAACAAGGTCACGCACAAGTAATGAGCAGATAGTACAAATAGCAAGTATAACAGATAGCAGGTGATATATATCAATTAGGCAAACCCAAGAAATGCATAGCAATCAAAACAAACAAATGCATATGATGCATGCCTGTCCTATGGCTGATGGGGCCCATCTGTCGGTTATCCAGCCAACCCGACAAGTCCGAAAACCTTAGACTGTCTCCCGTCGCGCATCCCCAAGAGTCTATGCATAGAGTTCACATTCAATCATCATATAAATCACTCAATGGGGGTTATCCATACCCGGGAATTTATACGTGCCCGGTCACCCTTACGACGTAGGGTTAACAGAGTATCGAGAATCAACTTGGAACACGTGGTGGCGAGCCACGGTTTTTACCCAGGGAAACTCGTATCTCAGATATCATCATTCATAAGCCATTTCATAGTCATAATCATTATTTAATCATTCATCAAGCCATGGCATGTTAACTTCTTTTATAAACAACCTCCCTTTCACATTTTTCATCATCATTCCCTTATAATTCATCTTAATTATCCTTTCTGGGTCCTGACCAAACTATTTATCAAATTCTTCTCAACCTTCTTATTATCAAATAATCTTAAAATCAACCCAACTCTAACATTAAATCAGTCACATCACACGAAGATTAAACTTTAACTTCTCGAACCCATGACTATCACTAAGACATCCTCGACACTCTATTTCCTTTTCTGTTTTTAATATAACAAATGAATTCGGAATTGCGCAAACTTTATGTCCAGGTATTCATCTTGAAATAAGGTTTCTATCAAACCAAAAATCATAATTTTCTAATTTTTCTAGCTTAAGAATAAAGGAAAACTGTGACTGTTCTGCAGTGCATAAAACCAGAAAAAGCAGCAGCAGCATGTGATATTCAAAATTCAATATAAAATCCAAGCTAAATCCAATGGCTTTAAAAATTAATGTAGTCAAACTTTACTCATCCAGGTTTCTTTCTCAATTAGTTCTAAGTTAATACCATTTTTAATGAAGAAGTTACATTACCTGGAAGTTAAGTAAAAATGAGTCAAAATCTGTTTTAGAAACCAACAAGCTTAGTACCTTTCTATTTGAATAACTTTAATTACAAAACTCCAATTAAGCTAAATTTTGATTTGGGAACTCCTAGCTCATTCAGAAATAAGTGTGTCTTAATTTCAACCCAATTTCTATTCAATTCTAAGAGCTACAAGCATTGGAAGTTGATGCATAGCTTGCTGAAATCTGTTTCTTTTCAACTTTGACCACTAATATTCAAAAATTCACAACTCCCAATCCTCAACTCTTAAAATTCTGAAGTTTTAGAGAAATAAATCAAGTTAATCAAATTTTATAACAAAATTAGTTTCGCTCCAAAACTCAACTCGTAAAAGTCGCAGCAAGACAAACACGTTGCTGCCCCTGTTGACCTTTTCTGCTGCAGGATAGATTTAACAACTTAACTTTAAAAATTTGCCATAAATTGTATATTTAACAAAAAGGTCTCAAATTTTCCAGTTCTGAATTTATTGGGCTTTGGTGTTGATATTTTGTATAATTTGGTGTTTTAGGTTTAATTTAGCTTGCGGAGCTTATTGAGCTCGAGTTGTTATGCGTGTGGGCACGGTAAGGACAACCTAAACCCTAGTCCAATCTTGTATTTATGATGAGAAATCTGAAATTGGAACATATATATGTGTATTAGGTGTAGTTTAAGAGGGTGTTTATGCATTGGAATTGAATTGGGATTACTTGGAGCTTTGTTGGTGACAAGGCTTACTTTGGGGCTGTTTGATTGAGCTTGGAGGGGCTGTAATTTCGAGTTGTGAGGATGCCTTGGGTGAACTAAGTGATCGGCCAAGGTATGGTTTAAGTTTCGCACGTTTAATATTTACGGTGTTGTGAAAACTTAGGTTAGAGGAACCATAGAATAAGTTGGATTGTTTGTTGTATTTAATGATTAGCCTTGTAATGTTGTTAGAATAGATTTGTTAGTGAGTTTATATATTATAATTATGAGGTGTGAAAGTTATTAACGGTGTGCTCTTATATTTATTTATGATGGATTAGAATTGGTGTTTGTTAATAAAAGTGTAGAGTTGTGTTGTGGTGGTATTGTATATGCTGTAACTAATTATGTAATGATCGGAATTGCATGAGACCAAGTTTGGGCTAAACTTGGGAATATAAGGAAGTAAGGTCCCACATCGGTTGGAGAGGGGAACGAAGCATGCCTTATAAGGGTGTGGATACCTTTCCCTAGCATGACGCATTTTGACGAGTGAGTGTGGGGGGCTTCGGCTATCATCCCTATCGTCAAAGGCAAAACCGTGAGGCCTTGTGTGCCAAAGCGGACAATATCGTGCTAGCGGGTGGTCTGGGCTGTTACATTACGAAAGGGGACGAAGGTGATGAGTGAGTAACAAATCTAAGTGTGAGTTTGATTTCAGGAAAAAGAGGAAAAAAATTCACTATAAGTATCAAAATTTTTACTCTAGATATATTAGGCATCGATTTTAAAATGCACCCAAAATTTAACAAATAGGCTGCCCTCTAAAAGCGTCCTCTTTGATATGAAAAGTGAACTTATAGATATTAACCTACAGCTACGCTTTATAAGTGATTTCTATAATACCTAAGGCTACACTTTTTAAATGATGCTGCAATTGTGTATCCTTTTCTCTTATAAAAAGGCAACACGGAGAAAAGCGTAGCTTATTCATAGAATAGGCTACGCTTTTCAAATGTAGCTTAAAAAAAGTGTGGCTGAATGAGTATTTTTCTTGTAGTGGGTGCACCAATTGGGCTTCTATAGCTCCAGAAAATCCACTTCGAGTGCAGAAGGGTCAGAATCCAACAGCATCTGCAGTCCTTTTTCAGCCTCTGAATCAGATTTTTGCTCAGGTCCCTCAATTTCAGCCAGAAAATATCTGAAATTACAGAAAAACACATAAACTCATAGTAAAGTCCAGAAATGTGATTTTTGCATAAAAACTAATAAAAATATAATAAAAAATAACTAAAACATATTAAAAACTATGTAAAAACAATGCCAAAAATGGTATAAATTATTCGCTCATCAGAAGCCATAAAGACCATAAAGGTTCTTTTGCATTCACTTCTGCAGTGCATGAGTTCTGATGACTACTCATCCTCGGATGAGGATGAAGACACTAGGCAAGAGCAAGTTGCTCGGTAGCTAGGAGTTCTTATGAAGCTGAATGCCAAGCTATTTGGTACAAAGCCTCTAGAGGAAGAACCTCCAATGCTTTCTAAAGAACTCCATGCTTTGGTTTAGCAGAGGTGATAGGAGAATTATTGTTGGTATAGAATTTCCTCAATAGAAATAAGAACTTCGTTGTAAGCATAGTTCCAAACCAACTAGTAACTCTCAATCAAATTTAAAAGATTGGTTGTCACAAAGTACAAACCCCAATGAAAATTAACCAAAGTATTTAAACTTTGGATCGTCTCACAAGGAATTGAAATGAAGTGTTTTATTATTGGCTATGAAGATGCATGGGGGGTTTGATTTGGTAAAAGGGCAAGAAAATAAATGGCAAGAAAATAAGGAAAACAACTAAAGAAAGCAATTAATAAAGAGAGACATTCATGGAAAGGATTGAGAATATAGGCTTTCTATCCTAGTCACTAATAATAATAATTAACAAGAATTTATCTTATTTCATCATCTCCAACATGGAAGAAGGTGTAAGTTATCTTCTATGAGAGAAAGTCAAATAAGACTAGTTAATCTCAATCCAAGAATCCTAATCAACTCACTAATTGAATTAGCAAGAGATTAGAGTCAATGGAAATAATATTAACTAACAACTTTAGATCACCAATCTAAATTGGGTATTAACGACTCAAGATTGCTTAATTCCTCTTTCCAAGCCAAGAATGCTCAAAAAGCTACTCTAACATCCAACCAAGAATTTTGTCAAACACTTGGAAGGCATAAAAGGAAGGCATAATAAATTACAAGAAATATAAATTCTACAACTACCAATTGCAAGAAAATAATAATAATAACTTAATTAAACAAGAAAGAAACATAAAACCTCAATTGCATTAAAAGGAAAGACAATTCCAACAAGAGTTCATAAACATAAACTAGAAGAGGCATGGAAAGGGAAATTAACACTTCAAACTAAGAGAATTGAGATGTAGAAACAAGAAATTGAAAGGAAAACAAGATAAAAACAAGAATTAAACCCTAGATCTAAGATGCAAAGTACCCTAAGAACCCTAATTCTAGAGAGAAGAGGGAGCTTCTCTCTCTAGAAACTAAACTACATGATGCTAAGCTACAACTAAGTACTCCCCATTTGCTCAATCTTCAATTCTGCATGAAATACCCTCAGAAAAGAGTTAGATTTGGGCCTGGGCAGCTCAGAAATCGCCCCCAGCATTTTCACTTTAATGAGGTCACGTGCGAGCTGCGACGCGTATGTGTTGCTTGGCAATTTACTTCCCACGCGTACGCGTCATGTCACGCGTATGCGTCGCCATGCGACTTCACTTTCGCGCGTGCACGTTTGTCACGCGTGTGTGTCGATGTATGCACTCCAAATCCTTGTTTTTTCATGAATTCTCCACATTGCATGCTTTTCTCTTCACTTCTTCCATCCAATACTTGCCTTATGAACTTGAAATCACTCAACAAACACATCAAGGCATCGAATGGAATTAAGGTGAATTAAAATCACCAATTTAAGGGCCTAAAAAGCATGTTTTCACATTTAAGCACAAATTCAGGGAGAATTACAAAACCATGCTATTTCATTGAATAAATGTGAGAAAAGGTGATAAAATCCCCTAAATTAAGCACAAGATAAACCATAAAATTAGGGTTTATCAATAGGCTATCTCAGAAGCTTCCAGATCCTGGACGCTTTTTGATTTCTTGCACCATAGGCACTATGACCTTTGAGAAGGCTTTGTGTGACCTAGGGTCAAGCATCAACTTCATGCCACTCTCTATAATGGAGAAGCTGGGCATCCTTGAGGTACAAGCTGTAAACATCTCATTAGAGATGGCAGACAAGACAATAGAAAAGCCATATGGCTTAGTAAAGGATGTCTTGGTGAAAGTTGAAAACCACTACATCCCTACAAACTTCATAGTTTTGGACATAGGAGAGGATGAGGATGACTCTGTCATCCTTAGAAGACCTTTCCTAGCCACTGCCAATGCTATTATTGATGTGGCCAAGGGAGAACTGACTCTACAACTCGGGGAGGATCACTTCTTGTTCAAGATGCCTCATCCCAATTCTCCTTCTGATAAAAGAGAGATAACTGTGCAACACCTAGTGTTCCAACCCTCTCTTTCTGTGCAGAGCTTTGCAAAGCCCCCAAACATCAATTCTAAGTTTTGTGTTGGGCAACCATCAAAAAGCTCTAAGCACAAAGGTACTAAGAAGAAAGTACCTAAAGGCTGGAGGGACAAGAAAGTTCCAACTAAAGGCCTCTCACCTGGCATGAGAGTTGTCTTCACCAAGAATCCAGTCTTACCACATATAGTGAGTCGTGTCTTGTCTCTAGAGCATGTAGAGCTCATTCATGAGAAGACAGGAAAAAATTCACTGTAAGGGGCAAAATCTAAGCCTATTCTCACCTCTATAAGGAGCTAACCGTCAAGCTAATGACATAAAAGAAGCACTTGTTGGGAGGCAACCCAACCTTAATTAATTATTTATTTCCTTTTATTTTTGTTTTTCTTTTAGGACAATAATCATATGAAGCAATCAGAACAGAGACAGAAATTTCACAGCAGTAAAAACAGAACACTCTGGATGGGCGTCCAACGCCCCTAATGGGCAGCATTGCTGGCATTGAATGCCAGCCAGGGAGCAGCCCCTGGGCGTTCAAATGCCAATGCAGAGAAGCAGGGAATCTGGATTCCATAGCCTCTCAGGACCAGTGGGTCCCACATCATCTTCACCTATCCCACCTACTTTCACACTTTCCCATAACCTTAGCCCAATCACACCCATTTCACTTCCCCAAAACCATCATAACTCCCACCTACCCCCACCCACTTCAAACTCAAATTTCTGACCCAAAACCCCACCCATGGCCGAACCTACCCCCTACCCACTCCTATAAATACCCCTCTTCATAACCCTTCATACACACACCTCTCATACCCTTATACACCCTACAAGGCCGAGCCCTCTCTCTCCCTCTATCTCCCTCTATTTTCTTCTTCTTCTACTCTATTCTTCTCTTTTCTTTATTTTTGATTGAGGAGGAGCAAAGTTTTAAGTTTGGTGTTGGAAAAGCATAGCTTTTGTTTTCCATTACCATTCATGGCACCCAAGGTTGGAGACTCCTCTAGAAAGAGGAAAGGGAAGGCAGTAGCCACTCCCTCTGAATCTTGGAAGATGGAGAGATTCGTCACTAAAACCCACCAAGACCACTTCTATGAAGTAGTGGCAAAGAAGAAAGTGATCCCGGAGGTTCCTTTCATGCTCAAGAAGAATGAGTATCCGAAAATCCAAAGAGAGATCCAGAGAAGTGGTTGGGAAGTCCTAACCAATCCCATTCAGGATGTTGGGATTCTAATGGTGCAAGAGTTCTATACTAATGCATGGGTTACTAAAAACCATGACACTAGTGTAAACCCAAATCCAAGGAATTGGAGCACTATGGTCCGAGGGAGAATCTTAGATTTCAGCCTGAAAAGTGTGAGGTTGGCATTCAACTTGCCTCTAATGCAAGGAGAACCACATCCTTATACTAGGAGAGTCAACTTTGATCAGAGATTGGATCATGTGCTCTCAGACATCTGTGTGGAAGGAGCACAGTGAAAAAGAGATTCCCAAGGCAAGCCCATTCATGATCCAACGTTCCATCATCCCCACCAGCAACCAGTCAGAAGTGACTATGGACAGAGCCATCATGATCCATTGCATCATGATTGGAAGTGAGGTGGAAGTATATGAGGTAATTCCTCAAGAACTGTACAAGATAGCTGAGAAGCCTTCCACCAATGCAAGGTTGGCATTCCCACACCTCATCTGTCATCTATGCAATTTAGCTGGAATTGTCATAGAAGGAGATATCTCCATTGGGGAGGACAAGCCCATCACTAAAAAGAGGAGGGAGCAAACTAGAGAGCATGCACAAGAGCCTGTGCAGCCGCCTCAGTATGGGATCCTTGAGATGCCTCAAGGGATGTATTTTCCTCCCCAAAGCTATTGGTATCAATGACAAACTTCTCTTAGAGAGCTAAGCACTAACATGAAGCAATTGAGGGTGGAGCATCAAGAGTATTCCACCACCCTCAATGAAATAAGAGAAGATCAAAGAGCCATAAGAAAAGACCAAAGGGCTATGAGGGAAGAGCAACAAAGGCAAAGGAGTGACATAGAAGAGATCAAGCATCACATTAGATCCTCAAGAAGGAGCACTAGCTGCCACCATTAAAGGTGGACTCGTTCTCTTTTTACTTCCTTTCCTTTTATTATTTTTATGTTTTCTGTTATGTTTTGTCTATTCTCTTGTTGTTGTTGCATGATCATTTGCACTTATGCCTTAAAGATGTAAAATGTTCCATATATCCCTCACCTTGCTTAAAAATAAAATTTTATTTGAAAAGAATTGAGAGATACATGAATTTCAAGTTTAATTATTTTGATGTGGTGGCATTGCTTTTGTTTTCTGAATGTATGAGTAAACAGTGCATATTTGAAATTGAAATTTTAGAATGCTGGTTCTTGAAAGTATAAGAAAAAAGGAAAAGTATTATTGATAATATGAAAAATCTCAAAAATTGATTCTTGAAGCAAGAAAAATCAGCAAAAGGTAAAAGAAAAAGCTTGCATGCGAAAAAAAGAAGTGGCAAAATAAATAAATAAATAGAAAAAAAAGAAGAGAAAAAGCAAGCAGAAAAAGCCAATAGCTTTTTAAACCAAAAGGCAAGAGCAAAAAGCTAGTAACTCTTTAAACCAAAAGGCAAGGGTAAAAGGATCCAAGGCTTTGAGCATTAATGGATAGTCCATACTTTGCTTCGGATTAAAAGGCCCAAAACTGGCGTCCAACGCTAGCTTCCTACGCCTTTCCTGGTGTCTAGCACCCACAGAGCAGAGTCCAGTGTCCAAACGCCCAGAGAGGACCCCCTAGCCAGCGTTCATCGCCCTAAGAGCCTCATAGCACGTGGATCTCATCAAAGCTCAGCCGAAACACTCACCAAGTGGGCCCTAGAAGTGGATTTTAGCACTAGATAGACTGTTTTACCCTTACTAGTCATCTATTTAGTATTTAAGACTTATTTTACATCTCTCTGGGGGGGGGGGAACGCATATCATTTACCATTATTTTCGAGTTTTACTTTGTATTTCCTTTCAGTATGAGTTTCTAAACCTCCTAGGTTGAGGGGAGGAGCCCTGCTGAGTCCTATGAATTAATAAAAGTATTACTGTTTCTTCTCCGATCTGTGTTTGATTTATTTCTAAGATGTATATTCGTTCCTCAACATGGTGAATAGGATGATTAATGACAATCAGTTCTGTTCATCATACTAAGTTGAACGTGCCTGGCAAACACCTGCATCTTCTTGGGTTTGTGTGAATATGTGGCCGGAAAGCACGAACCAACAGCTATGTTTATACATCTCTTAGACGGCTAATCCACGACTTCATTGGGGACTTCTCAAGACATGACTTTAGCCGATTTCCGGGGAGATTAGGGTCTCCGTGGTATAAGCTAGAATTCATAGAAGCAGCATTCTCTGATCCGGAAGATTTGACCTTGTCTGTGTCGTTTTGAGTAGGATCGCTAAGAGAATGAACTGCTAGAGCTTCACCCTCCGTCAGATTGAATGACCACGGGCAATGGCGTTTGATCTGGAGCAGAGGTGATCAATGACCACGGGCAATGGCTTTGATCACATACAGCTTGCCATAGAAGAGATCATTCACAATCAGATACCAGAGTTAATCCAGAAAGACAAAGCAACTCCAATCTTCAACTATATTCCTATTACTGATTCCAATAATCCTAATACAACTCCGTAATCCAACAACCTTCTGATTTCGCCTGACTAAGACCTACAAGATAACCATAGCTTGCTTCAAACCAACAATCCTTGTGGGATCGACCCTGACTCGCTCAGGTATTACTTGGACGACCCAGTGCACTTGCTGGTACAGCTGTACGAAAGTGTGGGGATTCGTGCACCAATTGAGTTGTTTGGGCCTAAGGTCGTGATTGATTTTGTGATGGGCCGGAGGCTGTGATTGGTTTGAGTTTTTGGTTTAGTAAAGTATGAAAAATCAAATTGGTTCAGTATAGACTTGATGAACCTATACTTGGAACAGCTTGGTCATTCGTACTGTCTAGGAAAACTTTTAATATTTGATATAAAAAGTTTTAGATTTTGAAGAATAAATGGATTTCTCTTTTAAAAAGGATTTCAAATTTTTGAATGTAAATCTTTGGTTTTTGAAAAGATATATAAGGCGAACAACGGTCACTGTACTCTGAAAACAGTTTTATTTTACGTATCTTATTATAATAATTCTATAACCCTATAGTGGAACCAGCAAGGACGATATTCTCACTCCCTTACAGGTTTTCCCTTTTTCAGGATATGGGCAAAGAAGTCATGAAGAGTTTATTTTATTTTCTGTTTATATGATGTATTGTATTGGTTTAGATATTATATTTTCCCTCGCTTTTAACTTTACACATTTTGTAAGAGGAATAGGTGGTGCACAAATCCCCACACTTTCGTACAGCTGTACCAGCAAGTGCACTGGGTCGTTCAAGTAATACCTAAGCGATTCAGGGTCGATCCCATGAAGATTGTGGTTTGAAGCAAGCTATGGTTATCTTGCAGGTCTTAGTCAGGCGAATCAGAAGGTTATGTTTAGATGCAGTTTGATTGTGAATTTGAAAGGGATTAGTAATAGGAATATAGTTGAGGATTGGAGTTGCTTCTTCTTTCTGAATTAACTCTGGTAGTACTGTTTCCTTTGCTTATGAGTGATTTCTTCAATGGCAGACTGTATGTGATTGACACTAGTTTGAGAAGCCACCAATACTCCTTCGGATCTGAACCCCAGGGTTAGTGCGGATCCAGTCTGCTTGAGGGTGAAGCTCGTATAGTCCATTCTTCTTAATAATCCTACTCAAAGCGCCATAGACAAGGTCGGATCTTCTGGATCAGAGAATACTGCATCTTAGGATTCTAGCCTCTACCACAGAGACTCTAATCTCCCCGTACATCAGCTGAACTTGTGTCTCGAGAAGTCCCCAATGAAGTCGTGGATTAGCCATCTGAGAGATGTATTGTCAAGCTGGTGGTTCATCATTGTCTGATGAAAGACACACTCTGAACCCATGTAGAATGTGATAACCTTATGCTAGTTCAACGCATTCATATTGATGAAGAATGAATATACATCTTAGAATTAATCAAACACGGATCGAAGAAGAAACAGTAATACTTTTATTAATTCATAGGACTCAGCAGGGATCCTCTCCTCAATCTAGGAGGTTTAGAAACTCATACTGAAAGGAAATACAATGGTAAACGTGTAAAGTATGGTAAAAGTGTCAAAATAATAGTTGTTTTTGTTGTTGTTATTATTGTTCGAATAACATAAATATAATCCCTTAAATACTAAACAAATGACTAGTAAGGGTAAAATAGTTTTTCTAGTTCTAAAATTCACTTTTGGGGCCTACTTGGTGAGTGTTTAGGCTGAGCTTTGATGAGATCCACGTGCTATGAGGCTCCTAGGGTGTTGAACACTATCTAAGGGGTCCTCTCTGGGCGTTTGGACGCTGGACTCTACTCTATGGG
Organism: Arachis hypogaea; assembly: GCF_003086295.3. Lineage (NCBI taxonomy): Eukaryota > Viridiplantae > Streptophyta > Magnoliopsida > Fabales > Fabaceae > Arachis > Arachis hypogaea. The sequence goes on along the minus strand of NC_092049.1, from coordinate 40,948,931 downwards.
TGCTGGACGCCTGGAAGGGGGCAGGTAGCTGGCGTTGGATGCCAGTTTTGGGCTTCTAATCTGAAGCAAAGTATGTACTATTATATATTGCTGTAAAGCTCTAGATGATGAGAACGCTTCATTTGGACTTCTGTAGCTCCAAAAAAGCTCTTCCAAATTCAAGGAGGTCAGATCCGGACAGCATCTGCATTGCTTTCTCTGTCTCTGAATCAGACTTTTGCTCCAGCTCCTCAATTTTAGCCAGAAATTACCTGAAATTGCACAAAAATACAAAAACTCATAGTAGAATCCAAAAATGTGAATTTAACACTAAAACCCATAAAAGTTAATAAAAACTAAACAAAACACACGAAAAACTATATAAAAACAATGCCAAAAAATGTATAAAATATCCGATCATCAATAGGATTTGTATTATGTAATGTTTGTAAGTCACTATTATATGTACATATATATATTCTTTGTAGGTGTTATGTGTGACTTGTACGTATGTATTTATGCTTTCAATTAAAAGTCTTTTGGAAGGTTATACGATTTTAAGTCTTAGCCAAGCTCCTATCTTAGTATTAAATATGTTAAGCGTCGTCGTAATGTCCAAGCAAAAAGAGTGGCGCAGCCGGAAGTGTGACATTTTGATAGTGAGGGTGTTAAAAAATGAACATACACTAAGGAGGCCTCATTACACACATTACATAGATAATTAGGAGTAGGAGTAGTGTAAAGTAGTTTTCTTCAAATTCTCTCTTAGGGTTTCATTTAGGTTTCATTGTAGAATTTTATACTTTCAGTTTTGATCTTGGATTTTTCTTATCTCTTTGTAAGTACTCTTTACTCTTCTCTTTAATCACATTACTTTGGTTTCATTTTGCTCATAGTTAAAGTTACTTTGTTAATATATGCAATTTTGATTTCTTGAGTTTTTGGTTTATTAATTTAAAATTTTATGATTTATACTTGCTTGATTGAATGTCTATTGTTGATATTGTGAATAGTTTGGTTATGGTTATGGCTCTCTCTCCCCCTGATAAACCCCGTTTTTAGGGTTTATCATGTATAGATTTTGAGGGTTTTATCAATGGTCTTCCACACTTATTCATATAAAAATGCATGATTTTGTGTTCCTTTCCTAATTTTGCTTCATAGATGAAAACATGCTTCTTTTGCATTAAAACTGATATATCGTAATCCTCATCTATTACCATTCAATGTCGTGACCCATTTGTTAAGTGGTTTCAGAAGTTATAAGGCAAAAATGGCTAAGAGGGATGAAGGAAGCATGCATGAATGGAAGGAGCATGGAAAAATTAGAGTTTTGGAATTTGGGCATGGGCGTGCACGCGCACCGTACGCGTACACGCGGATGTGCACCCTCAGAGCCGGCGCAGTAGAGCCGAACAAGAAGCTGGCACGCTTATATGGCTGGGCCAGAAATCCTTGGACGCGCGCGCACTGCGCGCCTGCACGTGGATCGCAAAAAGTCCTAGGGACGTGTACGCGTACTGTGCGTGTACGCGCCGATGGCCGCACGTGATTTTTTAAGAAGAAAATGTGACCAGCAATTTCAGGCAGTGGCAGGCCCTATTTTGGAGCAGAATTCTGGCGGGAAGAGCATAAGAAGACCAAGGATTAGGGAGATTGAGACAAGGAGACATTATTCTAGATATTTTGGGAAGTTAGTTACATTTTGGTTTTTAGAGAGAGAAACTCCAACTTTTCTCTAGGATTTTACTCTCTCTATTGCAATTCTCCTTTGATTTCTTGGTGAGATCCATTGCTAATTCACTTCTACTTTGATACAAGTTATAGATCTACTCTTCCTCTACTCTCAATTAGTGTTCTCTTGATTCATTCATTTGGATCTAGATTTATGACCTTGTTACTTTGACTTTTGATTAATGAATTGAGGAATTTCATTCAATTGCTTGATTGTTGATGATTGCTTGAGTTAGATAGCTTTAATTCAATTCCTTTCTCTCAAATTCAACATGTCTTCTATGATTGCCTACCAATTGTTTGTGAAAATGACAACCCTAGCTATGGAGTATATTTCTCTTACTTGGCTTAGGGGTTGAGTTATTGGAGACACTTGAGTAGTGGATATCAATTGTTGATTAGGAATTGAGAATTACTAATTGACTTGGAGTGCACTAAAGCTAGACTTCCTTAGGGTTAGGCTAGGACTTGTGACTCAAGTTAGTTACTTTCACTTGAATTTCCTCCATTATTAGGGGGTTAACTAAGTGAAGCAATAATTAATTCTTATCACAATTGAAGGAAACTACAATGATGAAACTTCCAATACTCACCTTTGGCCAACGCTTTTATCTCAATTAATTGTTGTTTACTTTTGTTAGTTTGAATTCTTGCACCGACTCTCAAAAACCACAAAAGGATTCCTAATTAATGATGTGCATTTTAAAGAAATTCCTAGGGAGAACGACCCGGGATCAATACTCTCGGTCATAGATTTTAGAATTGTTTGATGCGATATTTGCGTGTCGGTTAGACTATACTCACGATTGGATTCATTTCTAATTTCTAATCCGGCATAAAAATTTTCGTTCATCACCCCCATTGTCAGCGACGATGGCATGGAGTTTGGAGACGACGACAAAATAAGCTTCCTCCCACGACAGCGACGGTGCATGAATGGTGGCGACTAGTAGGCAGCAGCTTGACGGTGACAACGGACACAATCTTCTTCTCTCTTCCCAATCTCCCTTCTGCCTTTCTTTGCACTCTCCTTTCTCTCTTTCTTTCATGAATAAGGGGAAAAAGCTATGTGTGTGTGTGGTGTGTATGTGTGTTTGTGTGTGTGTGTGTGTGTGTGTATGTGTGATGAGGGTGGCAGCAGTTAGTAGAAGAGATGGGGGATTGACTATTAGTTTAGGGTTAGGGTTTTAATTTAAGAAAAAGGGGTAAGGGTAGGTTGGTAATTTAAAATAAAAATAGAAAAAATATAGTAATTGAAAACTAATTCCAACAATAAATATATATAAAAATACTATTTATTCATCAAATTATAATTTATTCTCAAATAAACACTCTAATTCAAGAATTTTTGATGATGAAATTAATTTTCTATTATTCATAAAATAATGTTCAAAATCTAGATACTAAAATTAAAGCATATAAAATACTTGTTATTTTTCAATTACTAAAGCTTTAAATTATAAATAAGAAAATACCCGATTATTATGAAAATTATATGAGCGCTAGCTGATTTAAAACTCAAAACCTCATAACTTAGGTTTAATTACCTTTTTATAAGATAATTTTCTGAAAGTATAAATCATAAATAAATATCGATAATTTCAATTAACTCATAATTTAAGTTTCTAAAATCCGAAGTCTTACATTCTACCCCACTTATAAAAATTTTCGTCCTCGAAAATTAACTTAATACACAAAATATTACATAGTTTTAACATTTTATATTTTTAAACACCTTAAGGAAAAAGCAAAAATTCTCAGCATATATTTACATAGTTTCAAATACCAGAATATTCATATGACATAAAAATATGGGAAAAAAAGTGTGAAGCGAAGCAGAAGCTACAAGGTAGGTTTGTTGCAAAAGAGGACATGTTTCAAAGATACGATGGTAAAGCAAGGCGACGAAAAGTTATAAAACAGGATGGGGTTAAAACGACGTGCTTAATGCCCGCACAGTGATCTCATACCAACTTCAGTGCTCTAACTTCCAAAAATTCAACAAAACCCCTTTCATGTGAATTAAACCTCTACAACTTTCTGTGACATCGCAGACTTACAAGCTCCACCTTTCGCATCCATAACACATGTTCTAAAGAACTAACATATCGCTTGCTATATCTAAAGGTCGTACGTGACGCTAAAACAAATCTCTAGTTCCCTCAGTAGGATACAAGACCACAAGCAACAAGGACAAGGTTCATAAAGATTTCAACAATCACTTTGATGAATCAAACAAATTCAAGGTTACATCAAAGTATACATGAGTCAAGAAGAGAACTTTAAACAACACAAGACAGATATCCAAGGAATCTAAGCAGACATATGCAGTTAAGATCAACGAGAATGCATGTAAATAAAGAACAGGGTTGGAAGAGAATCAAACTACTTTTCAGACAAGAAAGAACAAGGTACGTAACCGAGTAACCTCGAGAAACAACCTCTAACATTCCCTAAAACACACGATTCACGTTACCTGTAACTCATATATATCGTCTACGATAACCCATTAGTGTTCTCATATACATAAACCATTAGTGTTAAAATGGTCAAACATAATACCATGAAGTATGCAATGATAGATTAACAACATTAATCAATAGACCGTCATGTGCATAAAGCTTTAACTCTCGTCATCAGGATAATACCTACAATATGATAGATGCTCAGAGTATGCAATTGAAGCATAGTCAGTCCATTCCTCAGGCTCTACAGGAAAGACTGCTCTGATACCATATTGTAACATCCTTACTATCAGAATGTCACGATTCTGGTTGTGCCACTCTGATAGCGAGGATATTACGATGATTTCTATATTTTTAGTATTAAAATATGAGCCTTTAACTTAATACTGTATCGCTATATTATTTGAGAAACCCAAAGTTTGTTTTCACTTTTTAAAAAGATGCATATATAAACAAATTCAATCACAATCTTCATATACATATATAAATATATAAAATACGAGACTTCTCATTCAAGTAACTTACAAATATTATAAACATACATATCATTACAATTTCTATCCTTTTTAACAGAAACATAATAGTAACAAAGATGAGGAAAAAACTATAACTAATATATCCAAACAAAAATAGCACAGCTAAGAACTCAGCAAAAACTTCACAAGCTTCTTCGTCTGTCATGAAAAGAGAAGTCTGTAGGAGGTGACAATATCATCCTCACAGATTCTCAGTAGAGGGTTTAAGAATTGTCATAAGAGGATACATATAAAGAAAAGAATTGATTTCAACTGTAGTGATTATCGTTCGTCTTATGAATTATTAAAAACATTAACGATTAATTATCCTACAACAATATATGTACAAAACTCACTTTTCCTTGGTAAGAATTTCAAAGTTCAATTAATATCCCATAATATAAATAAGTATGGCCCCCAAACCATTATCAAATCAAGTCATGGCCTTTGGCCCAAAATATATAAACAAAATCTCGGCCTCCTGTCCAAAAAAGCCAATCAACACTATCATCAACTCATCACCAATACTCAATCTCAAAAATACCACATCAGGAACAACCCTCAGCGTCACCACCACTAGCATAAAGGATCTCTCAGTTGTTCAAGTATAGACAAAACAATACAAGAAATACACAAACAGAGAGGACAATTAAAACAATTAGTTCAATTAGCATATAGGTACAATTATTCAAATAGCCAATCTAAATACAAGATGCACACCCAAACAATACTCACAATGTAAATGATACATGAATGCCCTATGGCCAATGAGCTCATCTGTTGGTTATACAGCCAAATCTGACATGTTCCATAGTAAACCCTGAATAGTCCCTTGATGCACACAACCCCAAGAGGTATTCATTTCTCTTAGAGGAATTATCCAGAAAAGTCTAAGTGTACCGTCACATCTTGTGACAAAGCGTCAACAAATACCAACCAGGAACAAGCGGGATAAAACCACAATCCTTTTGTCTATCCTGAAAGCTCAAATACCAACCTGGAGTAAGTGAAACAAAACCACAATCCTTGTGTCTACCCAGGAAGCTCAAATACCATCCAGGAGCAAGCGAGACAAAACCACAATCCTTGCATTCACCTTGGAAGCTCAAATATCAATCAATCTATTTTCAATCAAACATAATAAAATTAAATTAATAATGCAGAATTAAACAGAAGAAAATTGATAAACCACAATTTTATAGTTCATTTTGGATTGAATTAAGTGGATTTTATCAACTTATCTTACATTTATCCACTGAAATAGCATAGTTTTGTGAATTTCTCCTAATTGTGCTTGATGATTAAAAACATGCATTTTTGGCTCTTAAATTGCTAAATTTAATTCGCTTTAATTCCTTTTGATGTCTTGATATGTTGGTTGAAGTCATTTTAGGCTTAGAAGGCAAGGATGGTTTGAAGAAGTGAAGAAAAAGCATGCAAAAAAATGGAGAATTCATGAAGAAAATGAAGTTTGGAGCACCTCCTGGTTGTGTGTACGCATGCCTTATGTGTACGCATGAATATCAAGTTGTGCGTATGCATGCCTCATGCGTACGCATCATTGTAGAAGATCGACAATTTGTGTGTATGCATGCCGTATGGGTACACATGACTACTAGCACGTGATTTCACTTAAGTGATCATGTGGGTCGCGATTTCTGGGCTTTCTTGGGCCTAATCCAACTCATTTCTAAAGTATTTCAAGCACTCAAAGAGGATCAAGAGGAGAGAAATTAGGATAGTTTTTAGCATGTTTTAGGTTAGATTTCTAGAGAGAGAAGCTCTCTCTTCTCTCTAGAATTTAGGGTTTTAGATTTAGTTCTCTCCCTAGATTTGGGTTTTAATTCTTGTTTTGATATAGTTTTCCTTACTTTTTATTGTTCTAGCATCTTAGTTTTCTTAGTTTGACTTGTTATTCCCTTATTTTGTTACTCTCATGTTTATGAACCCTTGTTAGTTTTGATTTCCTTGAATGCAATTTATGTTTTCATCCTTATTGTTCCCTCTTTTAATTGTTGCAATTACTTTCTTGCATTTGATAGTTTTAGATTTTATTATTATTTCAATTTTATCATGTTTTACTTTTATGCCTCCAAGTGTTTGTGAAAATGCTTCTCTTAGTTTTAGGGTAGATTTTTATACTCTCAACTTGGAATTGAGCAATTAAAGTGACCTTGCGTCACTAATGTCCAAATTGATTGACAATTTGGAGATTATAATTAATCTCATTTCCACTAACGAGTAAGATCTATGAATTGAGATTGATTAAGCCCGGTTGACTTACCTCACCATTAGAGGTTGACTAATTGGGTTTGCTCTTGTAATTGTCATGTCATGGTTAGTGACACAAGAGTAGTTGACGTCCAATATTGATTGGTGATTTTTGGGTTGTTAGTTGTTCTTGTTTCCATTGATGAGTAAGACCTATGGATTAAGAATGACTATGCCTATTTGACTTTCTGCCGATGTTAGGGATGACAAAATGGAAATAACTTTAGGTAATCGCCATGTTTATAGTTCATGACTTGGGTAGGAAGATTTGATTTTCAATCCTTGCTAGGAGTGTCTTTTAGCATTTATATTTTCCTTAGTTGTCAGTTTTACTTTCTTGTCATCTATTTTCTTGTCTGTTTATCTACAAACCCCTATTCTCATAGCCGATAATATGTACACCTCATTGCAATTCCTTTGAGAGACAAATCGATATCTAACACTCTTGATTTTTATTGGTTTACATTCGTGGCAAACAAATTAAACTTTGATACGTGTAAAAACTGGATTTTTCATGGATAAAATCATTTAAATGGCCAAATTAAATTCCAGAAAGTTAGGATGAGAATTTGAGGATTTAAATATGATTTTTGGACTCAGTGGGTCCTTCCGAGCCAGAAAATGTGTTTTCTACGAAAAATCGTGAAAAACTGTGAACCGGCTATCGAACCGGTTGAACCGGTTCAAGTCTGCCTGGCGCTGTGCGAGAAAAAGTGAAAACAGTAAAAAACCTTAAAAAAATATTACAAGTCGAAAACCAGGCGTTAATTTTAAAGGTTTGACCCAAAGTTGCACCAAACGGGCTAAAAACGCTAACGGGTTGGACCGGGCCTAAGCCCAACATTATATAAACCCTTTAAGTGGCCAATTGAGCCACTTTAACACAGCACAAGCAGTAGCAACGTTGAGGTGAAGAGAGGAGAGGTGAGGGTTTCATTCACTATTCATCTTCTCCTTCTTTCTTTTATAACTTGAGCTACGGTGCTCCGATTTGCGTGCTGTCAGTTGCTACGCGAAGCTCTCTCCGGGCCTATTAGTTTCATCTATCCAAAGAGGTATGAATCTGGAAATTTATCCTGCCCAGTTTCTGTCTTAAGAAATTCGAAAATATTAGGTTTTGGTTTTGAGTGAAATCTTGTGTTTTGGGTGTTTAGGTACACTCTAGCCTTTGATTGATGTTAGTTTTGGCTTCCAAAACTGTTAGACAAGGTAATAGGCTTTGAACTCTTTGAAATTTTGATTTATTATGAGCCCTAGGTTGATTTGTGATGGTTTATGCATATATAGTTTGATTATTGTGAGTTTGGAGCTTGTTGGTGATTATTGGAAGCTTGGATTATGGTTGGAAAGCTCATTGGTGCTCAATTTTGAGTATTGGACATATTGGAAATCGACCAAGGTATGGTTCGATTTTCTGTATGTAGTATATAATATTTATGGACACTTAGACTAGTGACCCATAGGATAGGTTTGAAATTTTATATGTTGTTGATGATTGGTTGGTTGATGGTGTACAATAAATTGGTATTGTTGATATCGTTAAATGATGATGTTGAGATATGATGGATTTGGATGATTGAATATTTTTTATTAATAATATGAAGCATGGTTGAGTTAATGATGAATGATTTGTGAAGTTGAGAAGTGATTTGTGTTGATGGTTGGATGTTGATTTTGTGGATGAGGAAAATTGAAGGAAAAAGGTGGATTGGGTTGGTTTGGTTTTGGTTGGGTTTTACAATGAATTTGTGAAAATTGTGATCTTGGGTAAAAGTTAGTTTTTGGTGAAATTTGTCAGATCATAACTTTTGCCTCAGTTCTCAAAATTGGTTGAAATTTATTTAGAATTAAAGTTCATTGAAAAATCTTTAAACCAATATAAAGTTTGGAAGATTTGGAATTTTGTAGAGGAAGTTATGATCATTCAAAGTTGGTGTTGAAAATCTGAAATTCTGCAGAGTTGCAGAATTTCAGGATTTCTGATATGTGCGCACGCACAGCCTTGTGCGAACGCACAATCCTGCAAAATTCTTATTTTGTGAAGACGCACAGACCTGTGCGTACGCACAGGCTGGAAAAGGCTCTCTGCTTGCAGTGCTAGCATAGCCTGTGCGCGCACAACAATGAAGAATTGCGACTTGTGCGGATGCATAGCCCTGTGCGCACGCACAAGTCGGGAAGGGTCATTTGTTGGGGGCGCTTGCACAGCTTGTGCGAGTGAATAGGATTGTAAATTTTAGTAACTGTGCGTACGCACACTCCTATGCGGACGCACACTTCCAAAATCTTCCTGGGCGTGTGCATGCACACCCCTGTGCGGACACACACGCCCTGTTTCACAAATTTAACTTTGTTTTCAACTATTTCACCTTTCCAACAATGTTGTAAGCTTCTATAACACCATTTTAAGGGTTTTGAACTTAATTTTGAGTATGGTAATATGGGAAATAGGCTAAGGGTTTTAGTCGATAATTATTATGAAATACTAGAGAATGCTTATGTTTCTGGTGTACTGAGGATAGGTCAATAGAGTGAGAATGAGGAATGGAAATATTGAATTAACAGTGGTTGAGATGAGTCGAGGACTCTGAATGAGATGAAGGATTCTTGATATATTGAAAATGTTTTGAAAACTACTACACTACTTTTTATTGAAACTAAGAGACGCTATGCGCCCAAGCAGGGAGTGAGGTTGGATCCCGCCTATTCGAGGTAGCGGCGGCGGCGTAAGGGTGGTGGTTCATCCCGCTTGCACTTAGATGTGAGGTCGGTGGAAATAGATCCCACTCGCATCCCTTCAGATCTATAGAGCGTGCAGGCGCCGGTACCTGGACAGTGATCCAAGCAATATATCTCGGGGGTTCCCATATGAGAATTCCGAAGGGCGACGTCTCCATGGGGACGTGTCAGGTTGGCAGTTGAACCGACAATGTGATATCACAGCCAATAGAACTTGCATTCATCATGTGCCTTTTCTATCTGTTTGTCTGCTTTGACTACTTGTAACGTCTTGCCTATTCGTATAACATGCTTATTTGCTATTTGAATTATTTGCCATATATGATTCTACTTGTGATTTACTTGCTTTGTATATAATTGTGATTTCTGTGGGGATTGAGGAGGTTCGGAAGGCGGTGGCGATGGGATCGCATGGAGGATCGGTTGGTGAAGGCTGTGGGACAGCGGTGTTAGTTAAAATAGAAATCCCCTAAGATAGATTACCTGATTATCTATGTTAAGGTTTATGTTTTACTTAACTATTTTAGTATGCCTTAAGTTTGAATCTTCTGATAGATATGGCGCTTAGGATTGCCTTTGGTGTCCCGGGGTCTTATATCCTACATCACTGGACACTGTTACCATACTGAGAACCTCCGGTTCTCATACCATATTTCTGTTGTTGTTTTCAGATGCACGTCGCAACACACCCCGGTGAGTTGCTTTGGATGGTGACAACAGCAGAGGATCCCGTTACCTTTGAGTTCTTTTGATTTATTTTGTTTATATTTATCTCTCACATTTGCATTATGTTTTGCCTAGAGGCATGTATTGAGAGAACAAAACTTGTATAAGCTGTTTTTATTGTCGGCTATTTGTGTATCTGTATATGGCTAGCCGGCTTAAACTCTGCGAGCCGTGGCTAGATTCTTATGATATTATACTCTATTATTTTTTTATATCATATCTATATCTTGTGCCTTAAGTTAGTAGCTTCGCTAGTACGTTTTGCGTTTTTCAAATACTATTTTTGAGCTATATCCTTCATCGGGCTTCTAGAGTATATTATTTCCTTCTATATATAAATATACATAAGCTTTAGAACTATCGTAACTTCTGATTAATCTTTGTCTTACGGCTATAGGTAAGGCTTAGGGTAATGAGGGTGTTACATTTAGCGGTATCAGAACGGTTCGTCCTCGTGAGCCTGAGGGATGGACCGATTGTGCTTCATTGCATACTCTGGGTCATTTTCTTTCATGCTATTTAGGTTATCTACTTGATATTTCATAGCATGCTTGTTTGTGAGTGCCTGTTTGAGGATAATTGAAACGCTAGGCTTTTGATATCGAGACTGATCACCTTGATGTCGACTGTTTGGTGTAGGCAGGAAACCTAATGGCCACTCGCGAACGAGGTCGAGCACGTTCACGAGAGAGTAGGAATGAGCAACTTGCTGATAATCAGGCCGAGTTTATGGCGGTGATGGCGAATCTGGCAAACACCATAGAAGCGAATGTTGCTGTGACTCTGCAAGTTGTGCAGAGGTTAACCCAACTGGCCATAAGTGGAAACGACAAGGGAGGAGGTGCTGAGGGCAGCTTGAGAGCTGTTCCAAGAACTCTAGCTACTTTTTGGAAAGCTGGCCTGCTGGTTTTCAATGGTTCAACAAACCATACTGAAGCAGACAACTGGTTCCAAGCTGTGGAGCGTGCATTGCTAACTCAACATGTACTGTATGACAAGTTCGTGGAATATGCGACTTATCAGCTGGTGGGAGAAGCTCAACAATGGTGGCAAGGAGAACGCCGACTGCGACACCAACAAAACATGAACATTACCTGGGCGTTATTCGAGGAAGCTTTCTACAGGAAGTACATTTTTGGGTCATTAAGGGAGGCCAGAGAATTGGAGCTCCTACAACTGAAACAAGGGTCCATGACTATAGCAAAATACACCAGCAAGTTCGAGGAACTCTGTCGATTCTCGAGGATAAGTCAGGGTACTCCTAAGTCTTATGAGGGATGGAAATGCCTCAAATACGAAGTGGGGTTGACAGATGATATTAGGCGTGCTGTGGCTCCATTGGAGATGAGGAGATTTTCTAAATTGGTGGACACTGCGAGGGTTGCCGAAGATTATGCAAGGACGGTAGTGGTGCACGATTGTGAATCACACTTTTCACAACTCGTACCACTAACCAGCAAGTGCACTGGGTCGTCCAAGTAATACTTTACGTGAGTAAGGGTCGATCCCACGGAGATTGTAGGTTTGAAGCAAGCTATGGTTATCTTGCAACTTTTAGTCAGGATATTAATTTGTGGTTATCAATTGATGTGCAAATGAACAAGAGAGCAAGAATTAAAGGTTACTTGTTATGCAGTAATGGAGAATATGTTGGGGTTTTGGAGATGCTTTGTCTTCTGAATTTCAGCTTTTCTTTTGTGTTCTTCTTCCCTCATGCATGCAAAAGTGCAAAGTTCCTTCCATGGCAAGCTGTGTGTTGGTGGATCACCGTTGTCAATGGCTACCATCCATCCTCTCAGTGAAAAGGGTCCACATGCGCTGTCACTACACGGCTAATCATCTGTCGGTTCCTACTCATGCTGGAATAGGATCCATTGATCCTTTTGCGTCTGTCACTATGCCCAACACTCGCGAGTTTGAAGCTCGTCACAGCCATCCAATCCCAGAATCCTACTCGAAATACCACAGACAAGGTTTAGAATTTCTGAATTCTCATGAATGCTGCCATCAATCTAGCTTATACCACAAAGATTCTGATTAAGGAATCTAAGAGATACTCATTCAATCTGATGTAGAACGGAGGTGGTTGTCAGACACACGTTCATGGATTGAGGGAGGTGATGAGTGTCACGGATCATCACCTTCATAAAATAATTAAGCGCGAATGAATATCTTAGATAGGAACACGCATGTTTGAATGGAAAACAGAAATATTTGCATTACCCCATCGAAACACAGCAGAGCTCCTCACCCCCAACAATGGAGTTTAGAGACTCATGCCGTCAGAGATTACAAAGTTCAGCTCTAAAATGTCATGAGATACAAAATAAATCTCTAAAAGTTATTTAAATACTAAACTAGTAACCTAGGTTTACAGAAAATGAGTAAACTATGATAGATAGTGCAGAAATCCACTTCTAGGGCCCACTTGGTGTGTGTTGGGGCTGAGACTTAAGCTTCTCACGTGCCTGGGCTGTTTTGGGCATTCAACGCCAGGTTGTAACCTGTTTCTGGCATTGAACTCCAACTTGTAACCTATTTCTGGCACTGGACGCCAGACTACAACATGGAACTGGCGTTGAACGCCAGTTTACATCATCTATCCTTGAGAAAAATATGGACTATTATATATTTCTGGAAAGCATTGGATGTATACTTTCCAACGCAATTGAAAGCGCGCCAATTGGACTCCTGTAGCTCCAGAAAATCCATTCCGAGTGGTGAGAGGTCAGAATCCAACAGCATCAGCAGTCCTTTTTCAGCCTGAATCAGATTTTTGCTCAGCTCCCTCAATTTCAGCCAGAAAATACCTGAAATTATAGAAAAACACACAAACTCATAGTAAAGTCCAGAAATATGAATTTTGCCTAAAAACTAATGAAAATATACTAATAACTAACCAAATCATACTAAAAACTATATGAAATTAACCCCAAAAAGCGTATAAAATATCCGCTCATCACAACACCAAACTTAAACTGTTGCTTATCTCCAAGCAACTAGACAAATAAAATAGAATACAAATAATTCACGAAGCAATAATATCTCAGAGTTCTTGAGTGAAGCTCAGATTCTAATTAGATGAGCGGGACTAGTAGCTTTTTGCTTCCGAACAGTTTTGGCATCTCACTCTATCCATTGAAGCTCAGAATGATTGGCATCTATAGGAACTCAGTATTCAGATAATGTTATTGATTCTCCTAGTTCAGTATGTTAATTCTTGAACACAGCTACTTGATGAGTCTTGGTCGTGGCCCTAAGCACTTTGTTTTCCAGTATTACCACCGGATACATAAATGCTACAGACACATAATTGGGTGAACCTTTTCAGATTGTGACTCAGCTTTACTAAAGTCCCCAATTAGAGGTGTCCAGAGTTCTTAAGCACACTCTTCTTTTTGCTTTGGACCTTGACTTTAACCGCTCAGTCTTAAGTTTTCACTTGACACCTTCACGCCACAAGCACATGGTTAGGGACAGCTTGGTTTAGCCGCTTAGACCAGGATTTGATTCCCTTAGGTCCTCCTATCTACTGATGCTCAAAGCCTTGGATCCTTTTTATTACCCTTGCCTTTTGGTTTTAAGGGCTATTGGCTTTTTCTGCTTGCTTTTTTTTTGCAAGCTTTGTATTCACTGCTTTTTCTTGCTTCAAGAATCATTTTTATGATTTTTCAGATTATCAATAACATGTCTCATGTTCATCATTCTTTCAAGAGCCAACATATTTAACATTCAAGAACATCAAATTCCAAAGACATATGCTTTGTTCAGGCATTCATTCAGAAGGCAGAAAGCATTGCCACCACATGTAAACAATTAGAATTTGTTTTATTAAGAATTCAAAAAAAATATTGCCTCCTTATTCTAAAGAAAATCTTCTATTTTATTCATGTTTAATGATGATGAGAAAAATAAATTATATCTTAATTGTAGATAAAATCACTACTAATTACTACTATAACTTCTAAGATAAAACTCAAATAAGAACAATTATTACATAGTTAAGGCTAAGATTAGAACTCAATAACCTTGAGTTTGGGATGTGGATGTTCCTCTAGTCTGTGGGGTGCTTGGTCCTTCAAGAGATAACTTCTGACGCTTCAGTTCCTTTAAGTCACGCCCTTGTTCTTTTTGTTCCCTAAGCAGTTTGCAGAGCATACTGTTTTGATTTTGCTGTTCTTCCTTTATTTGGTCCATAGATTCTTGCAACTTGGTAACAGATGCTTCAAGCTGTTCCCGATATTCAAATTGAGGGACTTCTGGGAGAAATTCTTGGGCCCTCCTCTTGATGGGGTCATCTTGCACTTGTTGTTTTTTCCATTGTGATTTTAGTGATTGGTTGCTCCACTGAGATGTACTCCGTTATTCCCATCCTTACTCCAGCATACTTGCAGAGCATAGAGATTAGGCTTGGATAAGCCAACCTGGCATCCTTGGAGTTCTTGTTTGCAAGTATGTAAAATTCATATGGAATCAATTGATGAACTTCCACTTCTTTTCCCAACATAATGCAATGGATCATCACTGCTCTTTTAACGGTGACTTCAGAACGGTTGCTAGTGGGAAATATAGAACGCCCAATGAAGTCCAGCCATCCTCTGGCGACTGGTTTGAGATCTTCTCTCTTGAGTTGATTTGGGACACCCTTGCTGCTAGTGGTCCACCTGGCTCCAGGGATGCATATATCCTCTAGAATCTTGTCTAGGCCTTTGTTTGTTCTCATCATTCTCCTATTAAAGGAGTCTAGATCATCTTTCAGCTGAGGTAGCTTAAAGATCTCCCTGATTTTGTCTGGGTGGATGTGAACAATCTTTCCTCTGACCAAAGTCCGATAGTCATAGAGGGCAATTCCAGATATTCTCTGCCTGTCTGTTTGCCACAGATTAGCGTAGAACTTCTGAACCATATTCCTTCCCACTTTTGTTTCATGATTAGCTAGGATTTCCCAGTTTCTATTTCGAATCTGCTCTTAGATCTCCAGATATTCATCTTCTTTCAGATCGAACTTGACTTCCGGGATCACTGATCTTAGACCCATTATTTTGTAGTAATGGTCTGAATGTTCTTTGGTTAAGAACTTCCCTTGATTCCAAAGTGGTTTTGGAATACTCTCTTTCTTGCCTCTTGGAGTGGGTTGTTTTCCTTTAGGAGCCATGATCTTAGTGGGTATGGTTTAGTGATCACGGATAAACACACCAAACTTAGAGGTTTGCTTGTCCTCAAGCAAAAGAAAAGAAAGGAGAGGGATAGAAGGAGAGCTAGTGTCGAAAGGTGGATGAGAGGAGGGAGGCTGAATGTGGCTTTAAAAGGGAGGGGGGTGGGTTTCGAAATTTTTTTAAAAAAGATAAGATAGAAGATATGATTTATAAAAAATAAGTATGATATGAAAAGATGTGATTTAAAATTGAAAAGATATGAAAGATATTTGAAAAAGATAAATTTGGATTTTGAAAAAGATAATGTGGAGATTTGAAAAAGATATTGATGAGTTGAAAAGATTTTAGAAGGAAAAGAGATAGATTTGTTTTTGAAAATTTGAAAAAGAGTTGGATTGGATTGAAAAAGAATTTGTGTTTATGGATTAAGATACATTTGATATTTTTAAAGTAGGGTTTTTAGAAATTAGGGTTTGTAACATGTTTATGCAAGAAATCATGAATTGAAACATGAAAATTTAAAATTAAAATAAAAAATGTGAAAAAAAATGAATTTACCTCCTCCCCACCATCCTGGCGTTAAACGCCCAAATGCTGCATGTTTTGGGAGTTTAACGCCCAAATGCTGCTTCTCCTGGGCGTTCAACGCCCAGCTGTTGCTTCTTTCTGGCGTTGAACGCCAGGAACTCCTTTGTCACTAGGCGTTCTTCTGAACGCCCAGTAGATGCTCCTTTTGGGCGTTTAATGCCCAGTTGTGCCTCTTACTGGCGTTTTCTTGCCAGTGAGCTCTTTTTCTCTGTTTTGATTGCTGAATCCTTCTGTAACCCTGTGAACCTATGCAATTGACTTCTTACCTTGTTA